>NW_026115061.1:3079741-3172433 GCF_025201925.1 Gopherus flavomarginatus | reverse complement strand
GCAGATCACAAGTTGGCTGGTGGAGCAGAGCAGCTGGTGGACTGAGCTGAGCAGTTTGTTGGAAAGGTAGAAGCAGAATCCCACTGAGAGGCAGGGCAGACAGCAGTGGACCACGTAAGGTGCCCCTTTCTACCCAGGCTGGCAGGGGGGAAAACCCGGCAGATAGACTCTTGAACTCTGGGGCTGCGGGAATGTGGGTGATTATGGGGTCGCTGGAGTCTTGAAATATTTGAAGTATTGTACTTTGGAGTCTTGGGGTGATTTGGGGATTGCTGGATTCTAGACCCCAGGGAAAAGGACACGGCCAAGTTGAGGTATTTTCCAAATTTAATGCTATGTTGTTTATCTCACGTTATTAAACATTTTCTGCTATACCCAGATTCTATGATTGCGAGAGGGGAAGTATTGCCTCTTTGAGGCACCTAGGGGTGTGTATGTAAAATTTTCCCATGTCACTGTTTGAGGGCTCTATCTGGTTTGCATTACGTAATAGGGAAGGGACACCTATGTATTTAACCCAGTCCTTGCTGCTATCAATTCAGCCTAGCAGACGGGTTCCACCTATGTCCAGGCTGAAGGGGTCCCTGGGGATTTGAGGAGGTTCCTGGGGGGCACAGAGATCTAGGTCCAGGCTGTAGGGGTCCCTGGGAGGCTCAGGGGTTTGGTGGGGGGCACAGATACCTACGTCCCAGCTGCAGGGGTCCCAGAGGGGCTTAGGCGGTGTCATGGAGTGTGGTGGAATCTGGCCCTGCACCCCTCTTCCACGGACACACAGTGACTCAGCCAGCCAGTAAAACAGAGGGTTGTTTTGGCAAACAGGAACGAAGGATACAGCAGGGCTTTGGGACACAACCAGGACCCGTCAGTCGAATCCTTCTGGGGGTTCAGGAAGCTTAGTTCCCAGTTTGGGATTCTCTGAATTCCAACTACCCAGCTCCAAACCAAAACTGAACTAACTCCCTCCAGCCGACCCCTTCCTGTGTCCAGCTTCCCGGGCAAAGGTGCTCAATCTCTCAGCCCTGCCTAGCTCGAGTTACAGGCTTAGGTCCTGTCCCTCACCTGAAGTCACCCCCTGCTCTCCCATCCCCCACACAGACAGTCCCCACTCCATCACAGTAATGCCCAGAGCATTTCCCGCATGGAACAACAATGACACCATGTGGCCACGCAGGGTAACGCCCAGAGCATTTCCTGCATGGAGCAACAGTGACACTGTGTGGCCACTCAGGGTAATGCACAGAGCATCACACCTACGTAGAGGCTGTAGAGATCCCTGGGGGCTTAGGGGTCATGGGAGGTACAGATAGCTACGTCCAGGCTGGAGGCATTCTGGGGGGCTTAAGGGGGTTCGTAGGGTCACAGATACCTACGTCCAGGATGGTCGGGACTCTGGGGGAGTTAGGGGTGTTGTGGGGGGCATAGGTACTTGCGTCCAGGATGTAGAGATCCTGGTGGGGATTAAGGGCTTCCTGGAGGACACCAATATCTACGTCCGGGCTGGAGAGGTCCCTGGACGGCTTAGAGGTTGTGGTGAGCACAGTGATCCCTGGGGGTTTAGAAACTTGGTGAGGGGCACAGATACCTACGTTTGTCCTGGAGGGGTCCCGGGGGGGGCTTAGTGGTATTATAGGGGACACAGATACCTACGTCCAGGCTATAGGCATTCTGGGGGGGCTTAGGGCTTTGGGGGGGCACAGATACCTACATCCAGGCTGGAGGGGTCCCAGGGGGCTTAGGGGGGTTGTGGGGGGCACAGCTATGTACGTCCAGGCTGGAGAGGTTCCAGGGAGTATAAGGAATTTTTGTGGACAGCAGAGATACCTATCTCCAGGATCTAGGGGTCCCTGGGGGGCTTAGGGTTTTTTTGGGAGGCACAGATAACTATGTCCAGGTTGGAGTGGTTCCTGGGGGGTTTAGAGGGTTCCTGGGGGGCACAGATACCTAGGTCCATGCTGTCGGGGTCCCTGCGTGGATTAGGGGTTTTCTGAGGGGTACAGATACATACGTCTAGGCTGTAGGGGTCCCTGGGAGGCTTAGGGGGTTTGTGGGGTCAGCGATACCTAAGTCCAGGCAATAGGGCTTCCAGGGGGAATTAGTGTGTTGGGGGGGCACAGATACCTAGATCCAGGCTGGAGGGTTCCCGATGGGGGAGGGCTTAGGCAGTTTGTGTTCGGCAAAGATACCTACCTCCAGGCTGGAGGGGTGTCTCGGCACTTAGGGATTGTGGGTGGGGCACAGATACCTCCGTCCAGGCTGGAGGGTCCCTGGGGAGCTTAGCGGGTTCGTAGGGGGCACAGATACCTAAATCCAGGCTGGAGGGATCCAGGGGGGGCTTACGGGTTTCAGGGGGCACAGATACTTATCTCTAGGCTGTAGTGGTCCCTGGTGGGCTTAGGGGGTTTTAGGGGGCCCCAGATAACTAAGTCCATGCTGTAGGCGTCCCTACAGGTGCTTATGGGTTCATGGGGTGCACAGATACTTATGTCCAGGCTGGAGGGGGCAGGGGGGGTTGGGGTTTCATGGGGGGCACAGATACGAACCTCGAGGCTGTAGGAGTCCCAGGGGGGCTGTGGGGGTACAGATACCTTCATCTAGGCTGGAGGGGTCCTGGGGGGTATAGAGGGTTTGTGGGGGGCACAGATACCTAGGTACAGGCTGTCGGTGTCCCGAGGAGATGAGGCGGTTCACTGGGGGATCAGAAACATCCAGGCTGGATGTGTCCCGAGGAGCTTACGGTTTTTGTGCGGTGCTCAGACACCTGTGTCCAGGCTGTAGGGATCCCTGGGGGCTTAGGGGGTTCGTGGGGGTCAGAGGTAGTTACGTCCAGGCTGAAGGGGTAATGGGAGTGCTTAAGGGATCGGGACTGACACAGATACCTACGTCCAGGGTCTAGGGGTCCCGAGGGGATTGGGGGTTGAGGGGGGAACAGATACCTACGTCATAGCTGGAGGTGTCTTGGGTGGTTTAGGAGGTTCGTTGGAGTCACAGATACCTAAGTCCAGGCTGCAGGGGTTCCTGGGGCACTCAGGGATTTCTGGGGGTCACAGATACCTACGTGCAGACTAGAGGGGTCCCAGAGGTCTTAGGAGAATTATGGGGGTCACAGATATCTACATGCAGACTGGAGGGGTCCTGGAGCGCTTAGGAGATTTATGGGGGGCACAGATACCAACTTACTGGCTGTAATGGTCCCTGGGGGGCTTTGTGGGTTCGGGGGGTACAGATACCAATGTCCTGGCTGTAGATCTTCCTGGGGTACATAGAGGGGCTGTGGTCGCTCATAACCCTACATCCAGGCTGTCGGGGTCCCGGGGGCCCCTGGCCAAATTGGGTCCCCTTGGAAAAGTCTCCCTCACGCTGGCCCCAGGGCTGGAGGAGCTCCCACTCCCTGATATGGCACAGAGGGTGCAGCAGGGGCACAGAGCTTCTCTGGTGTCAGGGCCACAGCGGGGCAGGGGTAAAGGAGTGAGACCAGAGAAGCTCTGTGCCCCTGCTGCAGCCCCCAGGTAATAGAAGGGAGTGGGAGCTCTTCCAGCCCTGAGGCCACCGTGGAGGAACATCTACAGCCAGGACATTGGTATCTGTCATACACTAGAAGCAAGAGGAAGACTAAGGACAGGGTAGGCCCACTGCTCAGTGAGGAGGGGGAAACAGTAACGGGAGACTTGGAAATGGCAGAGATGCTTAATGACTTCTTTGTTTCAGTCTTCACTGAGAAGTCTGAAGGAATGTCTAGTATAGTGAATGCTTACGGGAAGAGGGTAGGTTTAGAAGAGAAAATAAGGAAAGAGCAAGAAAAAAATCACTTAGAAAAGTTAGATGCCTGCAAGTCACCAGGGCCTGATGAAATGCATCCTAGAATACTCAAGGAGTTAATAGAAGAGGTATCTGAGCCTCTAGCTATTATCTTTGGGAAATCATGGGAGACGGGGGAGATTCCAGAAGACTGGAAGGGGGCAAATATAGTGCCCATCTATAAAAAGGGAAATAAAAACAACCCAGGAAACTACAGACCAGTTAGTTTAACTTCTGTGCCAGGGAAGATAATGGAGCAGGTAATCAAAGAAATCATCTCCAAACACTTGGAAGGTGGTAAGGTGATAGGCAATAGCCAGCATGGATTTGTAAAGAACAAATCGTGTCAAACTAATCTGATAGCGTTCTTTTATAGGATAACGAGCCTTGTGGATAAGGGAGAAGCGGTGGATGTGATATACCTAGACTTTAGTAAGGCATTTGATACGGTCTTGCATGATATTCTTATAGATAAACTAGGAAAGTACAATTTAGATGGGGCTACTATAAGGTGGGTGCATAACTGGCTGGATAACCGTACTCAGAGAGTAGTTGTTAATGGCTCCCAATCCTGCTGGAAAGGTATAACAAGTGGGGTTCCGCAGGGGTCTGTTTTGGGACCGGTTCTGTTCAATATCTTCATCAACGATTTAGATGTTGGCATAGAAAGTACGCTTATTAAGTTTGCAGATGATACCAAACTGGGAGGGATTGCAACTGCTTTGGAGGACAGAGTCAAAATTCAAAATGATCTGGACAAATTGGAGAAATGGTCTGAGGTAAACAGGATGAAGTTCAATAAAGATAAATGCAAAGTGCTCCACTTAGGAAGGAACAATCAGTTTCACACATACAGAAGGGGAAGAGACTGTCTAGGAAGGAGTATGGCAGAAAGAGATCTAGGGGTCGTAGTGGACCATAAGCTTAATATGAGTCAACAGTGTGATACTGTTGCAAAAAAAGCAAACGTGATTCTGGGATGCATTAACAGCTGTGTTGTAAACAAGACACGAGAAGTCGTTCTTCCGCTTTACTCTGCGCTGCTTAGGCCTCAACTGGAGTATTGTGTCCAGTTCTGGACACCACATTTCAAGAAAGATGTGGAGAAATTGGAGAGGGTCCAGAGAAGAGCAATAAGAATGATTAAAAGTCTTGAGAACATGACCTATGAAGGAAGGCTGAAGGAATTGGGTTTGTTTAGTTTGGAAAAGAGAAGACTGAGAGGGGACATGATAGCAGTTTTCAGGTATCTAAAAAGGTGTCATCAGGAGGAGGGAGAAAACTTGTTCACCTTAGCCTCCAATGATAGAACAAGAAGCAATGGGCTTAAACTGCAGCAAGGGAGATGTAGGTTGGACATTAGGAAAAAGTTCCTAACTGTCAGGGTAGTTAAACACTGGAATAGATTGCCTAGGGAAGTTGTGGAATCTCCATCTCTGGAGATATTTAAGAGTAGGTTAGATAAATGTCTATTAGGGATGGTCTAGACAGTATTTGGTCCTGCCATGAGGGCAGGGGACTGGACTCGATGACCTCTCGAGTTTCCTTCCAGTCCTAGAGTCTATGAGTCCATGAGTAATCTGTGCCCCCCATAAACCACCTAATCCCCACGGGAACTCCTACAGCCAGGATGTTGGTATCTGTCCCCCTATAAATCTCCTAAGCCCTCTGGAACCCTTCCAGTCTGAACGTAGGTGTCTGTGACCCCCAGAAATCCCCGAATGCCCCAGGAACCCCTACAGCCTGGACTTAGGTATCTGTGACTCCAACGAACCTCCTAAACCACCCAGGATCCCTTCAGCTAGGACGTAGGCATCTATTCCTCCCTCAACCCCCAATCCCCTCGGGACCCCTAGACCCTAGACGTAGGTATCTGTGTCCGCCTCGATTCCCTAAGCACCCCCATTACCCCTTTAGCCTGAACGTAGGTATCTGTACTCCCACAAACCCCCTAAACGTCCCAGCGACCCCTTCAGTCTGGAAGTCCCTATCTGTGACACCCACGAACCTCTAACCTCCCAGGGATCCCTACAGCCTGGACACAGGTGTCTGAGCACCAAACAAACCCCCTATGCTCCTCGGGACACATCCAGCCTGGATGTATCTGAGCCCCCAGTGAACCGCCTAATCTCCTCGGGACACCGACAGCCTGTACCTAGGTATCTGTGCCCCCCACAAACCCCCTATAACTCCCAGGACAGATCCAGACTAGATGTAGGTATCTGTACCCCCACAGCCTCCCTGGGACTCCTACAGCCTGGAGGTTTGTATCTGTGCCCCTCATGAAACCCCAACCCTCCGTGTCCCCTCCAGACTGGACATAAGTATCTGTGCACCCCACGAACCCATAAGCACCTGTAGGGACGCGTACAGCATGGACTTAGGTATTTGGGGCCCCCCAAAGCCCCCTAAGCCCAACAGGGACCCCTATAGCCTAGAGATAATCATCTGTGCTCCCTGAACCCCATAAGCCCCCCCTGGACACATCCAGCCTGGACTTAGGTATCTCTGCCCCACAGGAACCCGCTAAGCCCCGCAGGGACCCTCCAGCCTGGATGGAAGTATCTGTGCCCCCCACAACCCCTAAGTGCCGAGAAACCCCTCCAGCCTGGAGGTAGTTATCTGTGCCCATCAGAAACCGCTTTAGCCCCCCAGGGACCACTCCAGCCTGGATGCAGATATCTGTGCCCAACACAAACGGCGTAAGCTCCCCCCCCGGGAACCCTCCAGCCTGAACCTAGGTATCTGTGCCCCCTCAACACACTAATTCCCCCCGGAAGACCTATTGCCTGGAAGTAGGTATCTCTGCCCCCCACAAACCCACTAAGCCTCCCAGGGACCCCTACAGCCTAGACGTAGGTATCTCTGCCACCCAGAAAACCCCAAATCCACCCAGGGAACCCTACAGCATGGACCTAGGTATCTTTGCCCCCCGAGGAACTCCCTAAACCCCCCAGGAACCACTCCAACCTGGACATAGATATCTGTGCCTCCCAAAAAACCCTAAGCCCCCCGGGACCCCTAGAGTATGGAGATAGGTATCTCTGCCATCCGCAAAAACCCCTAATCCTCTCCGGAACCTCTCCAGACGGGATGTACATATCTGTGTCCCTCCCCACAAACCACCTAAGCCCCCCGGGACCCCTCCAGCCTGGATGTAGGTATCTGTGCCCCCCAAACTCCTAAGCCCCCCCAGAATGCCTATAGCCTGGAAGTAGGTATCTTTGTCTCCTACAGTACCACTAAGCCCCCCCAGGGACCCCTCCAGGACATACATAGGTATCTGGGCCCTTCACCAAGTCCCTATACCCCCAGGGATCACTGTGCTCACCACAACCCCCTAAGCGTCCAGTGACCCCTTCAGCCTGGACGTAGATATTGCTGTCCTCCAGGAAGCCTTTAATCCCCACCAGGACGTCTACAGCCTGGACGCAAGTACCTATGCCCCTCACAACCCCCTTAACTCTCCCAGGGTCACGCTCATATTGGATGTAGATATCTGTGACCCTACGTAACCCCGTAAGCCCTCGAGGGATCTCTACAGCCTCCACGTAGGTGCGATGCTCTGTGCATTACCCTGTGTGGCCACACGGTGTCACTGTTGCTCCATCCGGGGAAATGCTCTGTGCATTACCCTGCGTGACCATATGGTGTCACTGTTGCTCCATGCAGAAAATGCTCTGTGTATTACCCTGTGTGGCCACACGGTGTCACTGTTGCTCCATGCGGGAAATGCTCTGTGCATTACCCTGCGTGGCCACACGGTGCCACTGTTGCTCCATGCAGAAAATGCTCTGTGCATTACCCTGTGTGGCCACATGGTGTCACTGTTGCTCCACGGTGGAAATGCTCTGGTCATTACCCTGCATGGCCACAGAGTGTTACTGTTGCTCCATGCGCGAAATGCTCTGGGCATTACTGTGATGGAGTGGGGCCTGTCTGTGTGGGGGATGGGAGAGCAGGGGGTGACTTTAAGTGAGGGACAGGACCTAAGCCTGTAACTCGAGCTAGGCAGGGCTGAGAGAGTGAGCACCTTTGCCCGGGAAGCTGGACACAGGAAGGGGTCGGCTGGAGGGAGTTAGTTCAGTTTTGGTTTGGAGCTGGGTAGTTGGAATTCAGAGAATCCCAAACTGGGAACAGAGCTTCCTGAACCCCCAGAAGGACTTGACTGACGGGTCCTGGTTTTGCCCCAAAGCTCTGCTGTATCCTTCGTTCCTGTTTGCCAAAACAACCCTCTGTTTTACTGGCTGGCTGAGTCACTGTGTGTCCCTGGAAGAGGGGTGCAGGGCCAGATTCCACCACACTCCATGACACCCCCTAAGCCCCTCTGGGACCCCTGCAGCTGGGACGTAGGTATCTGTGCCCCCCACCAAACCCCTGAGCCTCCCAGGGACCCCTACAGTCTGGACCTAGATCTCTGTGCCCCCCAGGAACAGCCACAAATCCCCAGGGACCCCTTCAGCCTGGATATAGGTGGAACCCGTCTGCCAGGCTGAATTGATAGCAGCAAGGACTGGGTTCAATACATAGGGGTCCCTTCCCTATTACGTAATGCAAACCAGATAGAGCCCTCAAAGAGTGACATGGGAAAATTTTACATACACACCCCTAGGTGCCTCAGAGAGGCAATACTTCCCCTCTCGCAATCATAGAATCTGGGTATAGCATAAAATGTTTAATAACGTGAGATAAACAACATAGCATTAAATTTGGAAAACACCTCAACTAGGCCGTGTCCTTCTCCCTGGGCTCTAGAATCTAGCAATCCCCGAATCACCCCAAGACCCCAAAGTACAATACCTCAAATATTTCAAGACTCCAGCAACCCCATAATCACCCACATTCCCGCTCCCCAGAGTTCAAGAGTCTATCTGCCGGGTTTTCCCTCCTGCCAGCCTGGGTAGAAAGGGGCACCTTACGTGGTCCACTGCTGTCTGCCCTGCCTCTCAGTGGGATTCTGCTTCTACCTTTCCCACAAACTACTCAGTTCAGTCCACCAGCTGCTCTGCTCCACCAGCCAACCTGTGATCTGCTCCAGCTGTCTCCAAAAACTGCTTAGCTTACTTCACTCCGGGAGCCATTCCAAGTGTTCCACAAACTGCGTTTCTCCATCAGCTGCTCTATAATATAGTTTCAAACTCCCCCACTATTTAACACAGCACTTCAATAAGTTCAGCTCAAGAACCTGAATCTTCAGTTATTAACAAATTCAACAACCAGCTCTACTATTCAACTGTTAAAAAAAAGAAGATGTAATTGGTGTTTCTGGCTCATCCAAGGAGCCCAATCCCTTGTCTAGTGAGTGCCACTCAACGGATGGTGAGAATCCCTGTCTCAAAGCTGTTTCACAGTTCCTCATCCACACAATCAGGGTGACAACACTCCACATCTCACACCCCAACAACAAATAAACTGGGGATACCATAGCTGCCAAAGTAACCATCCCAGGCTGCCGTGGCCGTGTCACGCACGGTGGGTGTGTCTATGCAAACATGATCAGACCCTCAAATCCTTTTCCACACTTCCCATAATTCACCACCAGATGTGAGGGTAGAGTTCATTACGCTTCTGCTTATATAGGAATCTGTGCCCCCCACAACCCCCTAATCCCACCAGAACCCATCTAGCCTGGATAATGGTATCTGTGCTCTCCACAAACCTCTAAGCCCCCCAGGGAACCCACAAGCCCAGATGTAGGCATCTGTATGCCCCACACACCCCTTAATACCCACAGGAACCTTCTAGACTGTAGGTAGGTATCTGTGACCCCTAGAGCCCCACAAAGTCCCTCGGGACCCCTACAGCATGGATGTTTGTATCTGTGACTGACAAAAACCGCCTTAGCTACCCAGGGCCACCTACCATCAGGATGTAGATATCTGTTCCCCCCCAAACACACTTAATCCCCCCGGAACCCCTCCAGCCTAGATGTAGGTATCTCTGACCCCACGAATCCGCTAAGACATGACAGGACCCCTCCAGCATCGACATAGGTATCTGTGCCCACACAACCCTCCTAAGACCCCCAAAACCCCTCCAGCCTAGACACAGGTATCTGTGCCCAGCATGAACCCCCTAAGGTCCCTAGGACCCCTCTTGCCTGGATGAATGTATCTGTGCCCCTTACAAACCCTTAAGCCCCCCCCCCCAGGATCCCTATAGACCGGACGCATATATCTGTGCACCGTCACGAACCCACTGATCCTCTCAGCGACCCCTACAGCATGGAAGTAGGTATCTGTACCCCAAAATTCCCCAAAGCAACCCCAGGACCCCTACAGCCTCGATACAGGTATCTGTGCCCCCGCACAACTCCCTAATACCCCCAGAACTCCTCCAGCCTGAACGTAGATATTTGTGACTTCCAGGAACCCCCAAAGCCCTCCCCAGGACTTCTCCAGTCCCTACATAGGTATCTCTGCCCCCCACCAGCCTTCTAAGACCCATAGGGCCCCCACCAGCCTGGTTATATCTATGTGTACGCCTCACAAACCCCCTAAGCTCCCCAGGGACCCCTCCAACCTGTACGTAGGTATCTGCGCAACCACAAACCCTTAAGTCCCCCAGGGACTCCTCCAGACCATACGTAGATTTCTGTGAACCATACCAACCCCTTAAACCCCCAGGGACCACTACAGCCTGGAAGTATGTATCTATGCTCACCACAACCCCCTAAGCCATCCAGGGACCTCTCCAGCTCTGACGTAGATATTTGTGCCCCTCATGAAGCCCCTAATGCCCACCAGAATGTCTCCAGCCTGGACGTAGCTATCTGTGCCCCCCACGACCCCTAAGCCCCACAGGGATCTCTACAGCCTCTACATAGGCGTGATGCTCTGTGCATTACCCTGCATGGCCACATGTTGTCACTGTTCCTCTATGAGAGAAATGCGCTGTGCATTACCCTGCGTGGCCACATGGAATCACTGTTGCTCCATCCAGGGAATGCTCTGTGCATTACCCTGCCTGGCCACACGGTGTCACTGTTGCTCCATATGGGAAATGTTCTGTGCGTTACCGTGCGTGGCCACATGGTGTCACTGTTGCTCCATGCTGGAAATGCTCTGTGCATTACCCAGTGTGGCCACACGGTGTCACTGTTGCTCCATGCGAGAAATGCTCTGTGCATTACTGTGATGGAGTAGGGACTGTCTGTGTGGGGGATGGGAGAGCAGGGGGTGACTTTAGGACTGGACATGTGCTCAGCCTGTAACCTGAGCTAGGCGCGGGGAGGGGTCAGCACCTTTGTCCGGGAAGCTGAACACAGGAAATGGCCAGATGGAGGAAGTTGGGTTAGTTCAGTTTCGGTTTTGGTCTGGGTGGTTGGAATTCAGGGATTCCCAAACTGGGAACTAAGTTTCCTGAACCCCTAGAAGGACTTGATTGTGGGGTCCTGCTTGTGCCTTCAAACTCTGCTGTATCCTTCGCTCCTGTTGTCCAATAAACCTTCTGTTTTACTGGCTGGCTGAGAGTCACTGTGAGTCCCAGGTAGACAGGTGCAGGACCGGACTCCCCCACACTCCGTGACAGACCCTAAGCCCCTCCGAGACCCCTGCAGCCTGGACGTAGGTATTTGCACTCCCACAGCCCCCCTAACCCCCCCCTCCCGGGACATCTACAATCTGGACGTAGATATCTGTGCCCCTCACGAAACCTCTAACCCCACCTGTGAACGATACAGCCTGGACATACGTATCTCTGCCCACTCGAACCCCTAAAACCCACTGGTACCCCTACAGCCTGGACATCATAGGTGTCTTTGGCCCCCACAAATCCCCTAAGACTCCCAGGATGCCTCCAGCCTGGACGTAGGTATCTTTGCCCCCCACTAACCCCCTAAGCCCCCCTGGTAACCCTACAGCCTGGATGTAGGAATATGTGCCCCCCACGAACCCTCTAAGCCCCCATGGGACCCCTAGAGCATGGAGATTGGTATCTGTGTCCCCCCCAAACTCTTTAAGCCCCCCAGGGACCGCTATGGCCTGGACATAGGTATCTGTGCACCCCAAGGCCCCTAAGATCCCCCGGACCTCTGCAGCCTGGCTGTAGGTTTGACGGTGCTGCCCGTGGGAGCCAGCTCAGCTCACTCAATCAGAGTGAATTGCAAACAAAACAGGGCAGACAAATCCCAAACGCTGCTGGTTATTTCAATACTTAGATTTAACAAGCCAGCAGAAAACAGCTTCTGTAGTACCTCACTGGTTACTTAGAAGTTTAAACCACGCACTTCCCTTAAAGTACCCAGCCTCAGGCCTCCGTCCAGACACACCTGTTAGATATGATGATGATTCCTGAAAATCTTACTTCATCATGTTAAAGAAAAGATTCTTCTGATCGCAAAGGATTAGCCACATAACCAGGTTCAATTATAACTTAGGTTTTACCTAAAATACATGCTATAGCCAATTCTTATTAACTAAGCTAAAATTTATTAGAAAGGAAAAGAGAGAGAGTGAGTGTTGGTTAAAAGATTAATAGACTTATAGACTTGAATTCAATTTTTGAGGTTTAGATACAAAGTAGAGATGAGCTTGTAGTTGCCAAAAGTCCTTTTAGAAATAGTCCATAGGTTATAATCCAATGTCCATGTTCAGGGTGGCTCCAGTCAATGACTGGGGATCTCAGTCCTTGTGACTTAAGGTTTCCCCCTCTTGAAACCCAAAGCAGATCTGAGATGAAGAAGGATCGTGTCCCAGGTTCTAAAACATTTCCAGCAGCCTTTCAGCCTGAGAAAACAATAGGCTTAACTCTTCTTCCAAACATCCTGGCAATTAGTACATCCACCAAACAGTTCAGATACAGATTACCACAACCTTCAAAGAGACACAGACAATAATACCATTTCACTCAAGTATCATCATAAATGTTGATATTCTTTTTTTGCTCTTTGAATTAAAACTATAGCAATAGACAAGACTTGTTTGCCTACATCACAAGACCTGAGCAAACACCTCCCCTTCTACCTCTAACACTGCAGACTTGCATTTCAAAGCTCTGTTCATTTACATATCTTGTTAACCAGTTTTTAAGGTTCACCCACGGGTCAGGTCAGTCGGTGAGGTGAGTTAATTAACTCTTTCTGTCCCTGTCAACTTTAAGTGAGATATTAGATTATACTTATAATGTCACAGTCGCGGTGGGTTGACTGCTGCAGCTCCCCGTAGACTCTGCCTGCGCCTCTCACCGAGCTGGAGTACAGCAGGCGAGGGGAGAGCACTCAATGTATTGCATCTACACTAGACGCGATATATCAACCCCCGCTGGATCGATCGCTGCCCACCGATTCGGCAGGTGGTATAGACATACCCCGAGTATCTGGTGATCGGAGCTGGATCCCCGAGGGGTACACATTGAAAGAACTCAGGGGTTAAGGTGCCTCTATTGTAAACTGTCAGGGCTGCTGTGCCTCAGAGAAGGGTGCTTGACTGCTTGGCAGGCTTAGGCGCCGCAAGTCTTGGAGGTGGGAGAAGTGAAGCGGCCACAGCGTGCTCGGGGTGCTCGTGCTCGGAGCAGGGGTGAGCTCGGGCGAGGGGGTTTGCCGCAAGGCAGAGCAGGAGAGCTGCCACAAGAGGGGAGCCTGAGGGTGGAGGAGGGAGCTGCCACGGGTAGGGTGCCTCAGGGCTGGGGTGCGGGGGGGGGAGGTTGCAAGGTGGAAGTTTTGCCTAGGGCATGAAACTTCCTTGCACTGGCCCTGCCCCACGCCCTGCCGGCAGCCAGCCCTGCATCCCCTGCCCTGCCCTGCCGGCAGTCAGCCTCTCTCTCCAGCCAGCCCTGCACCTTCTGCTTTGCCTGCACCAGCCGCATCCTCCCTGCCCTGTCTCCAGCCAACCCCTGATGCACCCCCCTGGCGGAAGCCAGACAGCCACGCAGCCCTTGCCCTTCCTGAAGCCAGACCCTACCTCCAGCCAACCCCACATCCACTGGTGCCCTCCACTTCCCAAGGCAGTAACCCTGCACATCTGCTTCAATGAGGGGGGCAGGGAGCAGCTGGGACCCACACATGTGCACACCCTAGGATGACCAGACAGCAAGTGTGAAAAATCGGGACGGCGTGGGGGGTAATAGGATCCTAGATAAGACCCCAAAATTCGGACTCTCCCTATAAAATTGGGACATCTGGTCACCACAGCACACCACCAGGACTCCTGAGTTCCATTGCTGGGTTTTCTATTGGTTCCTCTGCTGGTTGTTTTCCTTTTCCTGGGGACTTTGGGCAAGATGCTCCCCACACTCGGGCTCTGTCCCCAGGAGTCAAATGGGGATTTCATACCTTCCCGCTATTGGAAAGTGCTGGGAGAATCTCCCAGCAAAAGCTGCTCTGACAGTGCTAAGCAGCATCTGACCAATCAAGGTCGGAGCTCACTGCCCAGGAGGAGTGCTTGGCTCTGGGGTTTCACTTCAGCCCAGTGTAGAGAGAGAACCCTAACCATGGAGTTTGGCTCAAGAAGACCAAGTCTCCAATTTGTTAAGGGTGTTTTGAATTTCAATCCTGTGCTCCAAAGTGCTTGGTTTCAGTTGTAAACTTTAGGAGCATGCTCTCCACTCCATTTTCCAAATCATTCATGAAAATATAGAATAGTACCTGACACCGGACTGATCCCTGCCAGACCCACTAGGTTCACCCTCCCCGTTGGGCAGCTAAACATGGAGAAGGGCTCCTGGAGTCTTGGCTTTCAACCAGCTCTGCACCCACATTACACTGATTGCAGCTGGACTACATTTCCCTCGTTTGCTTCTGAGAATGTCCTATGGGACTGTGTCAAAAGCCTTAGTAACACCAAGCTAGATCCCATCTATTGTTTACTCACCTCTACCAGGCCCAGAACCCTGCCAAAGAAGGAAATAGGATTGGTTTGGAATGATTTGTTCTTGACAATTCCACGCTCACTAGTCATAAGAACCAAATCATCCTGTAGGTGCTGCTGACAAACTGAGTGTTTAAGAATGTATTGCAGGATCTCTCCAGCTATGGCAGTCAGCGTTGCTTGTCTGTAAGTCCCAGAGGTCTTTTTGTTCCCTTTTGAAAGATAGGTCCTGTCTTGTTCATGGATGGGAAGATGTTCTTTTGCAGGGGTCTCAGACAAGAACTGGGACACAACACCTGGTTTGTTAAGGCCACAAAAAAGGAGGCAGGAACCTCTTCTCTGCTGCTGGCAAAGAACCACAAGTACCTAAAAGATAGGGACTCACATCTTTGAATGGGCTTAAAAAGGCAGTGGTTAATAAGTTTGGCCCCGAATATTTCTTGTTTCCACAGACTAGTCATTTTAGCAAACTTTAGAATTCCTTGGTGCTAAACACTGTGAAACTCCCCTTTCTCCTTCACAGAGGGCTTTAATACCCCTTATCTCACTTGGGCTCTAAACTGCCCATAGTTCGAGAACAGTTCCTGTTCCGATTGGACAGATGGGAGAAGGGAAGTGACCTACCCAAGGCCTACAAAACAAGTCGATGGCAGAGCCAGAAAGAGAAGCAACCAGTTCTGACTCCTGTTCTAACAGATGAAAACACCCCAGAGCCCAGGAATCGAGATGGTGGGAAAATTTCATTCAAACCGTTTCTGTCCAAAAATCCCATTTAGACTAAACCAGCTTGTTTCTCAAAATCATAACAAGTGGGATGAAAGATCTTTGCAAAAATATTTTGTTGCAAAACAAAAGCATCTCCTCTTTGTCAGAGTGTATTAAATTGTCTCCTCGCACACAAAGAGGAGACACTTACATCTCAACCATTAGATAAGATGCTTCAATCTGAGCTAAGTCGTTGCTACTATTAACAATTTCAAAATAAAAAAATACAAATAAAATAGACTATTTCAGCTAATCTATTATGTCATAATCTGCTCTGAGTAAACATGATGGGAAACTTCATATTATGCACTACTTCTAGTGACACTCCCAAATGGATCTGCATCCTTCACCCAACATGAGGTAGGTAAGAGCGGATCATTATTATCCCTACTTGAAAGAGGGAGAAGCTAAGGCTGAGAAAGGAGAATTGACTTGTCTTAGGTCACACAGCCCGTCAGAGGCAGTGTTGGGAATAGGACCCAAGAGCCCTGATTTTCAAACAAACCATCGGATCTTGAATTTCAGACATTGAATGACCTGAATACTGTGCTCTCAGATGAGCTCCAGACCAACAACAGTGACAGTAATTATTCAGCAAGTATTTGAGGAGAACTGCAATGTTAGAGGGAATCATCAACTGCTCAGAGACAATTAATGCAGAGAAGCAGCAAAATTAATCAAAGATAGAACTGGTTCTGACTTATTTACTTGATCTTAAAAGAGAACAACAAGGACCTGAGTCTCCTCCCCGTCAATAATCCCCTGCTCAACCAATCAGGGTAGAGACTGAGGACGGGAGGCTGAGGGTTCTCACCAGAGAGCCCAAAGGATGGCCCAGGTCACCGGTGGGGATCACTGCTCGAGCACTATTTCAGTCCCACATTTTTGGGTGGACCTTTCATAGTGGGAGCTGCAGAGGACTTCCCTGCAACACACACACACACACCTCCGTCCTGTTGTTGGGAAGGGAACAGGAGAAAGGACAAAAGAAGCAAGAGAAGAAGAGGAGGGAGGGATGGAGGAAGAGGTGAAACAAAAAGGACAATCTCTAATGTCCCCAGCGATTCTAAGGGACAAAATCCCAGGTGCGCAATAAAATTCTGCCTCCTTAAGCTCGTGTTTTCCATGCCTAGAATTCACTTGTCACCAGATAGATCAGACTGAACAGGTTTCAAACCTCCAGGAGGCTCTTACCTTCTAAACAGGGACGGCTGTTTTCTAGTAAAATCACTACAAGGGAAGGAGGAAACTCGAAAGAGGTTCCTCCTGGCGCTCACGTCCATGACCCCAAATAATCTCTCAGTCCTCAAAGAGAGACCTGGAGAAGAAAACGTGCTGAAGCAAAGCCACAGAGGTCTCTGAGGTTTCCCTGGCTCCTCGCCCCTGTCCTGCCTGGCTGATGTCAGCATCTCTCTGTGAGGTCACCACCTCCCCAAAACCTTTGACCAATAGTCTGAGGTCCTGCAAAAGGCCTTTGTGATGTCACTGCCACACCCCTCCCTTGCTGGGCTAATGTCCTGCCCCTGGCCAGACACTTTGGAGGTTTGAGCTACTACCTCTGGATCACCCCACTCAAGGAGCGTTCGTTCTAGGCAGCAAGCTGGCTAGACAGGAAAACATCAGACGCTGCTCCCAATGCTACACTCAGTTTTTCAGAAATTAGTCGACTTCATGGTCAGAAGACACCATTAGAGCATCTTACGTGCATATCACAGGCCTCCTGTATGACATAACAGCTACTTTGGGGGCAAACACATTCCAGAAAGGCATCTAGTCTTCATTAAATGACATCAGGAGATGGTGAATCCACCACTTTCCTTGGTAGCTTGCTCCTGTGGTGAATCATCCTCGCTGTTGACTATTGTGCCTCAGTTGTAATATGAATTTGTCTCTTTTCACTTTCCAGCCATTGAGTCTTGTTATTCCTTTCTCTGCTCCATTCAAGAGCCCGTAAATACCCAATCTTTTTTCTCCATTAAGGCTCTTCAACATTTCTATGAAATCACCTTTCAATCTTCTTTTGATAAGCTAAACAGGTTGAGCTCTTTCAATAGCTCACTGGAAGGCATTTTTCTCCAGCCCTCAGAACATCTGGTGGCTCTTTGCTGCCCTAGCTCCAATTTCACAACATCTTTTTCAAATGAGGATACCAGAACTGGAGGCAGTTTAAAGGTTGTATAAAGGTAAAATTAAATAGGTTGCAGAGGAGTTTTTTTTAATTTCGGCTTTTGTTGCTAAAAATTTTGTCTCTCTGCGGTGAGAAAAAACACTCTCCGAATGCCAAAATTTGAGCCATGAAAAGCGGCAGTGTGAACAGCGCATCATAGGTGGAGCTGTGCTCCCGGTGACAAAGCTCCTGCCCCTCATTGGAGGTATTTTGGCTTTGTTGCAGGGAAGCTCTCTCTCAGCGATAAGGACGGCCATACAGCGCACCTTACAATGGCATGGTTAGAGTGGCACAGCTGCACCGTGGTAAGGTGCGTGGTGTAGACACAGCCTCAGAGCTGGGGAAAGCCGACAGGCGCTGAGGAGCACAGGGTTCAGACAGAGACATGCGTTAGGAGAGGAACTATTCACAGGGATTCTCTATAGCCTAGTAAGGTGGAGAGCATGGAAGATGATAATGTACAGTTAGGTTCTGATGAGAAATAGTGAAATGAAAGAGTCTCCCTCAATTACATCATGTAATAGCAGACAGCTATAATGGGACACATTTTAGAAGTGCTTAAATACAAACGCTAAACGTCTAAGTACTAAGACTGGTGAATTTGAGTGCCTGGTATTGAGTGACGATATTGATAGAATAGGCATCACAGAAACCCTTGCACCCCCTCCTGCACCCACATGGGGAGACTGACCTGTGTGCATCGAGCAGCTGGCATTGCTGCCCCCCACTCCTCCCTGGAACGCTGCTCATCTGGGCACCCGTAGGGGCTGTGGGATGTGGGGGCAAGAAGTGAGATCATCCGAGCTCCCTGAATCCAGGTCACTTTCCTCAGCCGGGCTGCATAGCGGGAGGGCAGAGAGCAGCAGCTTCTGATGCTCCCCTCACAGCACAGCCCAAGTGGGAAAAGTGACCAGGACGCATGGAGCACATAGGGTTGCCCTTTACTCCCTTCAATCCTCTATGGACCCATGGAGGAGGATTGGGGCAGGGGAGAGCAGTGAGCACCTTTGCACTGCCACACGGTGCCCTTTGACCCAGGGAGCCCTGGGCGGCTATCGGGGGGCACCACCCCTAAGGTCGGCCAGGCTCCCCAGAACGAGCAGCAGAAAACACAGAGACTGGCCACACACTGAGCAGTGGTAGCCTGGGCGGCTCGTAATGGAGGCTCAGGGGGGAGGGGTGTCATAACATTTTTTCCCAGATTTGGACCTTAGCGTCCAAAATATGGGTGTTAGCATGAAAACCTCCAAGCTTAGTTACCAGCTTGGACCTGGTAAAGCTGCCACCGGCCAGGGATTTATACAGTGCCTGGCTCACTGTGGTCTCCCCAAAATCTTCCCCGGGGGACCTCCAGACTCAGATGCCTTGAGTCTCACAACAAAGGGGAATAAACCATTTCCCTTCCCCCTCCTCCCCTCCAAGTGTTCCCTCCCTGGGTTCCTGGAGAGATATACAGAAGCAAGCTCCGTGAATCTAAACAGAGGGACTCCCCCCTCCCTGTTTCCAGTCCTGGAAATAGAAGTACCAAGATAGCTAATCTCTCTTCCCCCTTACCCAGAGGGTATGCAAAGTCAGGCTAGTAAATCTAACACAACGAGATTTTCCCCCTGACTTCTTCCTCCCACCAATTCCCTGGTGAGCTGCAGACTCAATTCCCTGGAGTCCCCACTAAAGAAAAAATCCAACAGGTCTTAAAAAGAAAGCTTTATATAAAAAGAAAGAAAAGGACATAAAAATGGTCTCTCTGTATTAAGGTGACAAATACAGGGTTATTTGCTTAAAAGAAAAAAATGAATAAACAGCCTTATCCAAAAAGAATACAATTTAAACATTCCAGCAACTACACACATGTAAATACAAAAAAAAATATAAACTTATTGTCTTATTATCTTTGTACTTACAACTTGGAAACAGAAGATTAGAAAGGCAGGAGATAGAAAAATCACTCTCATAGCCGAGATGCCACAGACACAAGACAAAGAACAAAGAACTCACACACAAACTTCCCTCCACCCAGATTTGAAAAAGTCTTGTTTCCTGATTGGTCCTCTGGTCAGGTGTTTGAGGTTACTGGTGTTACCCCTTTATAGGTAAAAGAACATTAACCCTTAGCTATCTGTTTATGACAAGGGGGCTCAGCCTCCCCAAACCTTGCACTGCCAAGGGGACAGTGGGGCCCATGATCAGGGGCCCTGGCCAAGTTAGGTCCCCCTGGAAAAGTCTCCCCTATGTCAGCCCCAGGGCTGGAGGAGCTCCCTCTCGCTGCTACAGCCCGGGGGCTGCAGCAGGGGCACAGAGCTTCTCTGGTCTCAGAGCCACAGCAGGGCAGGGGTAAAGGAGTGATAGGGTGGGGCTGGTGGGGGAAGGGGTGGAACAGAAGTGACAGTGGATGGGGCCATGGGTGGAAGGGGGTAGAGCCACAGACAGAAGGTAGGGGCATGGTTCTGGTGCTGGGGCCCCCACACTTGTTCTCCTTTTCCCGGGGGTTTGGCATCACTAGCCCCGGCTTAGCGAGTAGGGTTCAGTGGTTCCCATAATGTTGGGTGCGACTCCTAGGGGGACACAGAGGAACATTCATGGGGGCACCTCAGGACCAGAGCCAGCCCACATAGAGGGCAGGGAGGGAGAACCACTCTGCAACAGCTCTTCCCCAACCCCACCCTCAGCCTGAGACTCTGTCTCCCAGCCCGGCGTCGACCCCTTACCCCTGTCCGTACCCCTCTCCCCAGCAAGCAACAGCCCCACTCCTCCCAGCCCCGGTTCTTGACCGTGGCTTCCGAGGGGCCACAGCCATGGCTAAGAGGACACAGTGTGAAATGTTTGGGGACCACTGGTTTAGGGTGACATTCTCAATCACTTCTCTGTAGTCCAGTAAAAGCTTTTCCTCACTCACCTACCCCTCCATCAGGACGGACTAGGTATGTTCTGCTGCCATTCACTCATACAGGAAGGAGAATAACTTTTCATTCCACTCAATCCTAAAGTGATTTGTAACCCAAGACCATCCCAAACTGGTCATTTTGGGGAAGCGGCCCCATCATGCTGCATAGCTAGGCAGAGTAGGTGTGTCTATGCAAACACGGTCTGTTCCTGAAGTCTTTCCCCAGCTCCTCACTAGGTGAGAAAGGGGAGCTCATTCAGACCCTGCTTACGCTTAGTATTTAAAAACTCCTTAGTGTCCCTATCTCTGCCGGCCTTAGATTTCTCCTCCTGTCCATTTTTTGACAGCTCAGACGAGGTGACCGAGTGGTTAAGGTGATGGACTCTTACCCCATTATGCTCTGTCTGCATAGGTTCAAATCCCCTTCTCATCAGAGACATTTAGTCTTCACCCTCCTTTATAGACAACCATCTCCCCCTTTGGTACAATAACAGATCAAACAATGTTGCTTGTGTTACCCAAAATTGGGTCAGTTAGTAAGCTTAGAGAGGACTAATAACGCCCCTCCCCCCCCAGAGTTTGGCAGAAAGCAGCACATTTATTAGCTTGATAGCTAAGCTCAAAAGAAGGGATGGGGGAGGGTGTCACACTCATACTCACGCTCCCAGGACAGGCCTGGCAGTGGAGATGTCAGGATCCTTTAAGGTAAGTGTCCCACAGCGCAGCGATGGACGGTGCGATGAAGATCAGTCTCCCTTAGGTGCAATAGAATGTAACACAGCAAACCACTGGCCAGATGGGTCGGGTGAAGGGCATTCACTGGAGGTACAAAGGAGAGTGGGAAAGCCACTTCACAGGCATTCAAAGCGGGAAAGGACACAAGCTGGGGGAGTTTAACAGACCTTTTGAGCATACAGATCACTGCTGCTCCTACAACATGATAAGTTCTCAAGCAGCATGTTTCTTACTTTGCCCATCTGTCAATTTGGATGATTATTGATGGAAATATTTTGCCATTGGGTTGTGTGTTTACACAGAAATTGACATTTATCAACAAATACACAATTCTTCCAAGCCTGCCTAGTCTGCAGTTGATGGGTTTAGAGGGACACATTCACTCTTCCAGGTCCCCATTCCAGGCCTGTGCTCTCCAGGTTGTCAACTTCCCGCACTGCTGGGATCCTTCCCTCATCTCCCCCCAAACCACTGCCCCACCCCCACTTCTGGGGTCCCCTCCCTACACTGTCTAACTCCACTGCTGGCAGGATCCCTTCCTGTTCCTTTCATTTCCTGCCTCCACTCTGGGCAAAAGCTCTGCACTCTTCCCACACCAGAAGTTGAACCCAGGCCACCTGGGTGAAAACCAGGAATCCTGACCACTAGCCCATATGGGACTATTGTTGCATCTGACGAAGTGGGTATTCACCCACGACAGCTCATGCTCCAATACGTCTGTTAGTCTAGAAGGTGCCACCGGATTCTTGGCTGCTATTATTACTACAACTCAGGCCTTGGCTACACTGGAGAGTTACAGTGCAGGTGGTGGCTTTACAGCGCAGTAACTTACTCCCCGTCCACACTGGCAAGGCACATACAGCGCTGGATCTCCCTGGCTACAGTGCTGCATGTGCTCCACCTCGACGAGAGGAATAAAGAGAACAGAGCTGGTGATGCAGCGCTGGGGTGCCAGTGTAAACAGTGATTAATCTTACTACGCTGTCACTGACCTCTGGAACCTTCCCATAATGCTTTTAAGTAGAGATAACGCTCTTTGTTTTGGTGTGATGCCTCTGTTTGTTTTGTTGTGAGCTCAAGGCTCCCGGAGCTGCTTATCTAAAAACCAAACACAGTTACTGTTTGCAGTGAATGAGCAGAGGCAGTGGGATCCCTTTGGAACGCTCACAGCTGGTGTTTGCTTGAGGAGAGAAGCAGCCGGGTGGGCACGGGGGGGGTCTGTTTTGGATCAGCGGCTTATCTGGTCTGTGAGGAAAAAAACAAAGGCGGCTATTTGCATTTAGTGAATGAGAGAGGGGTGGGGGAGGAAGCTTGAACTTGCCAGGCAGGGAGCTGACACTGTGTCAGCTCCAAAAATCCACTCGCTCTGTCTCCCCCACGCTCCGTGTCACACCCCACCCCACCCTCCTCTTTTGAAAAGCACATTGCAGCCACTTGAATGCTGGGATAGCTGCCCATAATGCACCACTCCCAACAGCGCTGCAAATGTGGCCATGACAGAGTGCTGGTAGCAGTCAGTGTGTCCACACTGCAGCGCTTTCCCTAAACAGCTGTAGGAAGACAGCTTTAACTCCCAGCGCTGGACAGCTGCAAGTGTATCCAAACCCTCTCTAAGCCGACCCCTTATGAGAACAGCAGGGACTAGCATGACTAGATGTCCCGATTTTTGGGTCTTTTTCTTATATAGGTGCCTATTAACCCCACTCCCATCCCAATTTTTCACATTTGCTGTCGGATCACCCCAGCAGGGGTTGCACACAGGGCTGTATTAACCTTCAGGTGCTGAGGTTTCCCTCTCTCCATTCCCAGAGCCTGTGATCAGGAAACAGACATCAGGGTTCCCAGGTGCTGCACAGACCATGACTGAGATCAGACCCCATATTATGCAAGGTGCTGTACAAACCCTGGGCAACACTGAGACACCCAGGAGGTTCCCCTCAATTTCCCTGAGCCTCTGCTGCCCAACTTCTTCTGAATCCCTCTGGCTCACCCCCACCCCCCACAAAAAAACCCACCTTTCCAAACAGTCCTTCTTTCCTTGCCCCCGATTCTGGTTTCACACCCTGGGACCATCTCCTCTCTTTGTCTCTGCCCCTCCAGGTGAAGCAGATATGGAGGCAACTTCAACCTCGGGAGTCAGCCTCAGCGAGCACTGCAGCCGGCCCCGGGGGAGGGGGGGTGTTTGCAGACACAGGAAGGGAGCAGGGGGTGCTGGGAAGAAGGCGGCAGGAGAACAAAGCTCAGAGACCCAAAATGGGGAAATTCCAGGGGGCGGGGCTCTGACACATCCCAGGTGCGGGCAGCTCCTGGGGGCGGGGCTCTGGCTCAGCTCGGGGGCGGGGCAGCTCCTGGGGTCGGGGCTCTGGCACAGCCCTTGGGCAGGGCAGCTCCTGGGGGTGGGGCTCTGGCAGAGCCCGGAGGAGGGGCAGCTCCTGGGGGCGGGGCTCTGGCTCAGCTCGGGGGCGGGGCAGCTCCTGGGGGCGGGGCTCTGGCACACAGCCCCTCTTGGCCAATTAACACACAGTCTCCAGCATGTAACTCACTCCCAGCTACACAGTATGGAGTGCTGCTAGACAGCCACTCATGAATTACACCTCAGGAGAAAACCAACAAATTCTCAAGTGCCCAACTTTCCCCCAGAAATGTGCATCCTGCACTGTCCAGCACGCTACTGAACGACCCAAGCTCATATGAAGTCTGTCATTTCATCTGCGGAAAATGACATGCACCAGCTTGTTATCCCAAACAGAGTTTCCAACACACTTCAATCCACACATACTGGTTAGATGAACAATAAACCAAGATTGTTAACTACCAAAAACTAAAACTAGGCCCAGTCCATGAAAGGGGCACTCCCAGGAGAGACTGTATAAAGGCTGGAACGTGAAACACCTTTGAAAACCTGAGACAGCTGCCTTGGGGACAATGACAGGGAGAATCCCCCAAAGTGACTCCTTTGTTTCTGCTCTTCTCTGGCCTCCGATTGTTCCTTCCGACGTGGAGTACTTTGCACTTGTCTCTACTGAATTTGATCCTATTTACTTCAGATCATTTCTCCCGTTTGTCCAGATCATTTTGAATTTTAATCCAATCCTCCAAAGCACTTACAACCCCTCCCAGCTTGGTGTTGTCCGCAAACTTGATACGTGTAAGAGAGAGACTGTTACTGGGAGGGTTTCCCCATGTGTCAGAGGGTTACACCTTGGTGGGAGGGGGCTAGGCCTGTACTGGAATAAGGTCACTCTGTGCTTCACAGTGTGCTAGAACCTAGAATGTGCATTAGCAGGGGAAAAGCTGGGTGGAATCGGCTTGTGGAATGGACAAAAGCCTAGTCTGAATTCTCACACCTTGCCCTTTTCACCCCGGCAGGCCAGAGAATAACATCCATGTTTCGCTGCAGATCATCTCGTCCTCCCAGGGGCAAGGAAATGGCTGCAATGGAGCTGGCTCAGGTAAGAGATTATCAGGGTGGCGGGCTCTGTTTGGAGGTTGAGGAGCAGTAAATGAATAAGAGGGTGGGAATTGCTAGAGGTGGTGGGAAGCAGGAAATATCTCGGGTGGAGAAAGGGAGGGGACAGCATGTGACAAACCTGCTCAGACTTGTGTAGTGTAGGGCGTGATGGGTTGTCACCCCCAGGAGGCAGTTTGTGGAGCTTCTGGGAACTGCTGTGTCCTCTAACCCTCACGCTGGGCTGGCCCTTCTCACACTGCTTTGCTGGAGATTTCGCCAGCCTCTCCAGGGCCTGTTATCACCCAACACAACAGCAGGTGGCGCCATGCAGCCAACTAAGCAACCTGAGTGCGTTACCTAAGCCACTCAAGGACAGATAGAAGACAAGAGCCAATTTCCCACTCCCCAACCTTGCACACTTGCTGTAGTATAAATCCAGAATGATACCATCTTATAGTGCACAGGGATCTCTATAATACAAGCTCATTAATGTAGTTCCCCTTCCCCTCGATATGGGACAGATGTGCACAACAAGCTGAGATTTTCCCCAGACACTTCACTCAAAATACGCTGGTTAAGATAAAGCATCAAACAAGTTTATTAACTGCAGAAAGATAGATTAAATGATTATAAGTGATAACAAACAGATCAATGCAGATTATTTAGCAAATAACCAAAACTCAGACTAAGCCTAACATACTAGATGGATAGAATTTGAATTAGCAATTTCTCACCCTGACTGATGGTATAAGCAGTCCCCCAAGTTTCCATACACAAGCTAGAAATCTCTTGATCCTGGGAGCAGCACTTCCCCCACATCCGTTTTTGTTTCTCAGGTGTTTCCAGAAGTTCTCTTGTGTGGAGAATGAGGCCAAGAGATGATGTCACACCCCACCTTATGTAGCTTTTCCATATGGTGGGAACCTTTTGTTCCAAACTCAGTTCCTAGTCCAGTTTGTGGAAAAATACAGGTACTAAAATGGAGTTTAGTATCATGTGGTCTGGTCACAGGCCCTGCTGAGTCATAGTAGCCATGACTCATAGGCTGGCTGAAACATTCAAAGGAAGGCTAAGCTCTTCCACAGTCCATTGTCTTTGTTGAGCCATCAGCACTGTCTGGCTTCTTCATTGTTGTACCTGAAAGGCTCATTGTGGGTGTTACCCAGAGTAAGCACATTTGAAATACAGATACAGAGTCAATATCCATAACTTCAGATACGAACATGATATGTGCACATAAATAGGATAATCATATTCAGCAAATCAGAACTTTTCCAGTGACACCACACATGATGCATCTTCTACAAAATAGATCATAATTATGTCCTAGTCATATTATAATCATACCACTATGATGAATATGGGGGTGTAGTGTCAGATAGGTCCTAATTTCAAGGCACAGGAGTTGGGAATGGAACTTCCCCTCTTTGTGGAACAGGAAATAAACCTCCAGCCAGGGCTGGGACAACTTCCCAGACTCTCAGTGATGGAGCCTGAATCTACTGACATTTCTTTAATTACCACCAACCCCAATCTTTGTGGCAACTGTAAACTTTATCAGTGATGATTTTGTACTCTCTTCTAAGTCATGGATAAGAATGTTAAATAGCACAGGGCCAAGAACCAATCCCTGCAGGAACCTGCTAGAAAGAAATCCACTCGATCACGGTTCCCCATTTACTATCAGAGTTTTTAATCTATTTAATGTATGCCGTGTTTATTTTGTATCATTCTAGTTTTTTTTAGTAAAAATATTGTTCTAATCAAGTCATGTGCCTTAAGGAAGTTTAGGTATACTACATCAATGCTATTAGCTGCAACCAAACTTTTGATCTCATCCAATAAGGATATCCCGTTAGTTTGATAGGCTGTATTTTCTCTAAACCTTTGTTAATGGGCACTACAATTCTGACCTTCTAACTTCTATTCTTTATGATTGACTTCCCCTTTCTTCCATATATTTTATTTGGAGAGTGCTTGGATTCCTACCAGGGAGCCTCTATTAGGGTCCAGAGACAGCCCCATCTCCTATATTAAGCTCTGGCTAGTAGCTATGTGATAAATGTGAAGACCCTGCTTCTGTCTGTCAGATGGGAGACACAAAGGTTCTCTCTTTCTACCCTCTGATGCCTCCTGGCTGCTGTAAGCAAGGTGGGGTGGGACTCTGTTAACATGTGCCTCCCGGAGCTTCCATTTCCCTGGTGCTGCTGTTCCGTGAATAGTGGGGTTGTGAGTGGGTCAGCAGGTACTGAGTATTGGACTCCTGCTCTTTCAGGGGCCGGTGACCTTGGAGGAGGTGGCTGTGTATTTCTCCAGGGAAGAGGGGACTCTGCTGGACCCCACTCAGAGAGCCCTCTACAGAGATGTCATGCAGGGGAACTATGAAACGATGGTCTTGCTGGGTAAGGATTCCTGTCCCTTCTGTTCTTGGAAGGGGAAATGAAGAGTGAAAGTTCATGCCACCCCCACAATGCCATCTGTACCCTGTCCTGTTTCAGTATCACCCCAATAGGCCAGTAACATACATACTACCAGAGACCCTCCTCTGCTGCAGAACACTTTGGGAACAGAGCACAGGAGCAGCATCACACAATGTCAAATATCTCCTCTTTACTCAAGTAAAACTGGGGTTAGGTCCAGCATAATGAACAGAAGCTTCCTACCCCCAGCCTTCTCTCAAACCCTGAGCCTTCTCTACCCAAACCAGAATGTGCTTGGGATGTAACAAGCAGGCGGCTGGAGTCAGAGCTGCCAGTCCAGGGTTACTTATCATACAGACACTCAGTGCGTCCTTGAACGCTGGCTGGGAGTATCCAGACAGGGGAGCTCCAGCAGCAGAACACTGAATCTCACCCAGGATTACAGATGACACAACTCCTCGCCGATCTGGATTGCACCCCAGCATGTGAAAATGGCCTAGGTTGGTAGTGACATTTCTTGAGACATGGAGAGTCTTGCTCCCATATCACCAGGTGTAATAAAAATAACAGGAAAGGCCAAATATGGAAAACTGATTGTTCAGCTTGCTTTTGACCTGCATCATATTTTGCAATATATTCCAAATAAGGAAATTAACGTGCAACGTATATGTCATTGTTTGTGGTTTTAAGCTGTAAAAGGCTTGTGTGATTTTTAGCTCGGGAACAGTATTCCAATAGCTGTCGCCCCCTGCGTGCTTGTAACCAAGAAAAGAGCCTCAGGCTGAGCTGATTCAAATATTAATCCTGTGGTCGTTTTCCACAACAGCCTCAATAGGTCCCTGTGATGGAATGTAAGGCTACATGTAGACTACCCACTGTATCGGCGGGTTAAAATCGAAACCAGAAAAAGAGCAGGGAAACCAGCCAGGGGAGAAAATGGATAAATTTATTTCCTGTCAGGGAACTCAGAAGGGCCTTAAGGAAACCAGAATACAGCAGGAAATCTGCAGGGAAAAGCAAAAAAAATACATGTGCTGAGTGTGGGAAAAACTTCACTTACAGATCAGGCCTTTCTCAACATCAGAGAATCCACACAGGGAGAGGCCCTGTGAATGCAATGAGTGCGGGAAAACTTTCAGTCGCAGCTCGCACCTTATTCAGCATCAGAGAATCCACACGAGCAAGAAGCCCCGCGAATGCCGTCAGCAGGCCTGCACAACTCGTAAAGAGGTGATGTAGAGAAATCTCTGTATTAACTATCTCTATAAATCTTTATAATGTTGCATTGTGTTATTTTGTATTAAGTATCTTTATCTTTATGACATTGCATCCGGCATGATGTTATTTTGTAATTCATATGACTTGGCATTGTGCCTCTCTATTTTCATACAACTTTGTATTAGATCCCTATATAGAAAATTGGTAGAAAACTTTGTATCAAATGTTATAGCCCCTAAGGATAGTATAGTTAAAGTAAAAGAAAACATGTGCCTTTTTGCTAGAAGTAGAATAAGATCTTCCCCCGCACTCTGTAATCAATTGCTCTATTGACTGAATGAGGTGTGAATGAGTGAGGCTTGGAAGACACTCACCTCCAGACAGCTTCAACAGTTGAAGAGGGAATGGGAACCAGAGCAAAGGACAATACAACTTGTCAAGTGGGCCCAATAAAGAAGAGCAGACATATTGATGGCCTCAGGGATTAGAAGCAAGCACCTTCTTTAGAAAACACCCTCTTTGAGCAGCATTGGGACAACACCCAGAGAAAAGCAGCACAAAGACCAACGGATGCAGACCCAGATTTTGAATCTGGTCTAGATTTGCATAAGAGGGAAGCTGCTATAAATGCTAGGTGTCTTGCAGAAGGACCCCGGAGCTCGTCTTGCCACCATCGGACCATCGATTTGAATCAGTAGAAGCCCGGCTCCACCCCTCCCCCATCTAACTCATCTGGCCAGTGCAGTTAAGGGGAGCAACTAGTTGGTAACAACAGCAAGACGGAGTGTGTTTATGTCTGTGTGTGTGCGTGAATGCATGACTGTGATATATATCTCATGTGCATATCATAGAGTATTAATTGATACCTGTATTACTAATAAATGTGGCATTTTGCCTTAATCCCCCTGAAAAGTTCCTGTACAGTACTTTGAGTAAAACAGCGAGGGCCACAATACTCCAAAGAAAACAGCTGAGGACCGAAACCCTCCGGCCCTGCGGAAACACCCCCCACTCAGGACCTCCCAGCCTGGCGGAAACACCTCGCCCAGCCCTGAAGAAACAAACCCTCCTTCCCCAGCGCCGCCTCACCAAAACAGCTGTGGGTCAAAAAGGAAGGTTGGTGGTGGGGAGGTGTTACTTGATGTTAAATCAACCAGGGACTCCCAGCCAAAGAGGTGGCTGGGAGCCCTCAGGGTCAAATTAAAGGGCCTGGGGCTCTGACGACTGGGGGAACCCGGAGCTTTGCAGGGCTGGGGCAGGGATTTAAAGGTCCCAGAGCTCCTGCTGCTGAGGGGAGCCTGAGCCCTTGAAATCCCAGCCTCACTCCATCCCCTGGAGCTGCCGCCAGGATTCAAAGGGCTCTGTGCTGCCTGCAGCCACAGGGATCCCTGATCCCTTTAAATCTCAGCTGCTTCCGGGATTCAAAGGGCTCTGGGCTGCCCGTGGCGGTGGGGAGCCCTGAGACCTTTAAACCTCAGCTGCGGCCGGGAATCTCTGCGAGCAGCCCAGAGCCCTTTGAATCCCGGCCGTGGCTGGCAGGCCGGCTTTAGGAAGTGCAGGGCCCAATTTGAACATTTTTGGCGGGGACCCGCAGGGATGATTGGGGAAAAAAATGCCTTTCAGTTTTTAACAACCGGTTCCCTACAAAAAGTTCTGCCACAGTATGTATTTTTTGTACCAGTAGGATTACCATACGTCCGTATTTTCCTCCCAGATGGCGATTTAAGAACCAAAAAGCCTGACATGTCCGGGAAAGTACAGATGTATGTTAACCCTACCTAAAAGTTCTTTTTTTAAAAGATGGGTCTGAACTAGAAATGAGCTCTGCCACTCCCTTAGGGTGTGCTAGGGTGCACATGTGTGGGTCCCAGCTGCTCCCTGCCCATCTCATTGAAGCAGGTGTGCAGGGTTACTTCCCTCGGAACTGCAGGGCAACAGTGAACATGGGGCTGGCTGGAGGTGGGGGAGGGGGAGGATGCGAGAGGTAGGGTCTGGCTGCAGGCTTGGCAAGGGGTGTGGGGCAGGCTGGAGACAAGAGGTGTGAGGTGGGCTGGCTGGCTTCAGGCAGCGCCACAGGGAGGGTGCGGCATGGGTTGGCAGGGCTGGAGACAAAGTAGTGCGGGACTGGCTGGCTTCAGGCAGCGGGGTGCGGCAGGGGTTGGCTGGAGATGGGTTGGTGCAGGGCTGAAGGCAAGGCAGGGGGTACGGGGTTGGCTGGAGACAGGACAGGGGGTGCAGGGCTGGTGCGGGCAGGGCAGGCAGTGTGGCAGGGGCTGGCTGGAGACAGGGAAGGGGGTGCAGGGCTGGCTGGAGACGGGTTGGTGCAGGGCTGAAGGCAAGGCAGGGGGTGTGGGGCTGGCTGGAGATGGGCAGGCTGCAGACAGGAACTGGTGCAAGCAGGGCAGGAGCTGCGAGGCTGGTGCGGGCAGGGGGTGCAGCAGGGGCTGGCTGGGGACGGGCTGGCTGCAGGCAGGGCAGGGGGTGCAGGTACAGGGGGTACAGCCCATCCTCTATGGTGAGTGCCTCCTTCTCCTCCTCCTCCCCCCTCTCTCACTAGGGTAGCAGCAGCAGCCTGGGGCTTGGGGGCTATTTCAAGGGCCCGGGGCGCCCCTGCTTCCACTGCCCCAGCTCTGTAAATAGCCGCGGGAACCCTGGGGAAGCGGCGGGGCTCCAGTGGCTATTTTAAGGGCCGGGGATGGAGAAGCAATGGGAGTCCTGGACTTTTTAAATAGCCCCCAGAGCCCCGCAGTCATACCCCAGGGCTCCAGCAGCAGGCTCTAGTGGCAATTTAAAGGGCCTGGGGTTCCAGCCCCTGCTGGGAGACCCAGGCCTTTTAAATTGCCCCCTGGGGAAACTGGGCCACCCTGGTACAGCGCACTGGCTTTTGCTGGTACTGGGGCTTGGGTGCGGGGTCCTCTTAGGAGCGAGGCCGATTCAAGGGAATTGGTTAAATTGGCCTAAAGCCGGCCCTGGTGGCTGGGATTTAAAGAGCTCTGAACTCCCCGCCCGCCTGCCCAGAGCCCTATAAATCCTGGCCGCGGCTGAGTTTTAAAGCGCTCTGGGCTCCCTGCGGCTGCGGGCAGCTCAGAACCTTTTAAATCCCGGCCGCGGCTGAACTTTAAAGGGGTTTGGATTCACCGCGGCTATGGACAGCCCAGAGCCCTTTGATTTCCGGCTGCGGGACGCACAGTGAGACTTCACGGGCCGCACGTTGCCCGTGGGCCGTATGTTGTGCAGGCCTGGCATGGAGGGGCAAAATAGGTAAGAAATTTCCGTGGCCTGTCACTAGCAAATAGTAGCCACCATGGATCCTGCCAGAGGTGGCTACATCTTAGCACTGTTGGAAGCAACCCTTCACAGAGACCATTTGTCTTGTGGTTTGGGATACTTCTCAAGACATGCTGCACTCAGAGTGACCCCCTCATCCTGTGCCAGCTGGAGAAAAGAAAAGGGGCCAGCCAACTCTCCCACTACCAGCTGCGAACCACTGATCCCCAAACAGGGGGAGGCCTCTGGCTTTGATGTGTATTAAATATCAGGCTGGTCTCTTTCTTTGGCAAATATCTAACAGAGCTAAAAGAGGGAACAAATGATCCTCAAAGGGGAGGGGAAAGACAATCACTGGGAAATATAATCCCCAGCAACATCCAGAATGGAGAGCGACTCAGGGCAACAGGTTCTCCCGAAGGAAGAAGTTTTTGGGATTTAGAAACATAAGGAACAGCACAAAACTTGAGAGGATTGTTAATTGACATTTGATAATGACACAGAGGGAAAACCTGAGCTTTCAGATCAGTGTTCAGAAATGAAAGACAAAGGGTGGAAATCAGAGATTTTGGATCCATTTTGCAAATTATAGAGAGGAAAGTGGAAAATCAGAGGGATTTTATATCAGTTGTTGATAGGAGGAAAATCTGAGTGTTTCACATGAATACTTGATAAATGAATAAAGAGGAAATGGGCAACATTTGCAAACATTTTGTGTTCAATAATCTGAGAAAAGGTGTCAATCTGAGATTTTCTTATTATTTTATAATTAGAGACAGGAAAATCTCAGGGCATATTCAATTAGAAATAGACAACTAGAGAGAAGTGGGGCAAATGTTTAGGTTATTTTATTTGAATCTTTGAGATTTGCAAAGAAATTGTGTCACAAACTGCATATTTGATAACATGAGAGGAAAACACCAAGATCTGAGGGGAGAGAGTCACTTTCCTGTCAGGGCCCAGTGCTCTCTCCCCCTCCCCCTCCGGGGTCTCTCACTCACTGGGGGCTCCAGGCTGGGCTGGTGCGGTCAGAGTCTGGGGCTGCCTAGGGGGCAGGTCCCAGCTGGAGAAAGCCCCCCCCCCACCATCCAGGATAGGAATGTGCTACTGGTAGCAGCCTGGGGCTGGACCCTCTTTATGGGGGACACTTGCTCCCCCCTCCCCTTCCTGGCCCTTCCCACTCCCTGTTGCCAGCAGAGAGTGGCCCCCCCAGCCCAGCCCAGAGGTGTCCCTGTCTCAGGCCCCCCCCCAGCCTCTGCCCAGTTCAGAAATCACTCGGGGGAACCATTTCCCACCTACACAAGGACAAATCACTGCAGGTTGTCGTGGAAAAGGACCACCACTCAGTTGAGTTGATCAGACAGCCCGAGGCTCCTTTATTGATTAATCAAAGAATACAAGCATATGCAGGGAGAGACGACTGGGGAAGTCGCTCTACCTTACAGCAGTGATCCCTGGGTTTATATAGCCAAAAACCGCACATTAGCATATGAACTCATGCATCCGAAGATACCATATTTGGTTAATACAATAACACCATTTACTAAAAATATATTAAGAATTAGCTAATTTGCAAGCTTGCTCTTTGCAACTTCCCCTTTTTACGGGTTGTTGTGTTTGTCAGGATCTTACACCTGGTGTCCACCTACTTGCGGTTTCAGCAGCTGTGTTCTCAAGCAAAATTTTGAGGAACTTGGGTCTAAAAATACATGTTTGTTCCTTTGACCAAGTTACTTGGGGTCATTTTATGCGTGCACAAGCTTCTTAATAAACTATAATGACCTAGCAGTTGCCAGTCTATTCCGGTAGTAATGGATGGATTATTCAAGGGACTTTATGTTAGTTTAGTCCCTTAAAGGTAGCATTTAAATATGTTTGTAGCATAATAGTAGTGTATAGAGAAATCAGAGAGTGAGCCTCAGGAGGGTTAGTGGAAAATCAATTTTTCTTACTTTGCTATATGTTAGTATTGATTGAGGCCTATTGTCTTGATTTAATTTTTGGCAGCATCAAGACCTGGCTTTTGGGCCTGGGGTTAGTTTTCTTTATCAAGGTGAAAATGGGGGGAAACACCCCAAACCTGAGATCTGAACTGGCCATTGGCAAAGGGGAGAGAAAATGGGGCACAATGGGGGGAGGGGAACAGGGAACTTCTCAGGGGTTTGAGGGAAGGGGGTGTCAGCCTGGATCTTGCTTGTTGCTCTCTAGGGAGAAAGGGGGCAGGACAGGAGAGGAGGGGGGTCTCCACGGAGGGGGCAGTGGTAATTCCGAGGGGATCTCAGCCCTCCCTTTTTCTCCCCGCTCCTCAGGGGTCACCTGTTCTTCTCCCCTCGCCCCCCGGCCATGTCCCGGCTGCACAGACATTTTCCATCCATCCCTTTCCCAGGTCTCCCCCCTCCGCAGCCCCCGCCCGACCCCACGCAGGGGCTGCTAGGTGTAATGCATGTTCAGTAAGGATTTCTCCCCTACTAATGCTGGGGTGTCCTTCTCCTATAGGTTAGTCTACTAATGATCTCATCTTGGTGCCATGTGTGTCAGTTCATTGCCATGGCACTCGTGTGCTTAGACATCTGAGGATGCTCTATAGAAAAGCTCCTTGAGTGAGGTGATCCACAGGGAGTAGCTCAAAGCTCCAAAGTGCCTGGCCAGGGGCAGGACATTGGCACAGCAAGGGCGGGGTGTGGCAGTGACATCACAAAGGCCTTTTGCAGGACCTCACACTATTGGTCAAAGACTATTGGTGAGCAGGTGGTGACCTCACAGAGAGATCCTGACATCAGTCAGGGGCCAGGGGCTAGGGAAACCTCAAAGACCCCTGTAGCTTTGCTTCAGCAAGTCTCCTTCTCCAGGTCTCTCTTTGAGGACTGAGAGAGTATTCGGGTTCACTGACGTGAGCGCCAGGAGAAACCCCTTTCCAATTTTCTCCTTCCCTTGTAGTGATTTTACTAGAAAACAGCCGTCCCTGTTTAGAAGGTAAGAGCCTCCTGGAGGTGTGAAACCTGTTCAGTCTGATCCATCTGGTGAGAGTTGAATTCTAGGCATGGAAAACATGAGCTTAAGGAGGCAGAATTTTATTCCGCACCTGGGATTTTGTCCTTTAGAATCATGGGGACATTAGGGTTTGTCCTTTGTGTTTCACCTTTTCCTCCATCCACCTGTCCCTCCCTCCTTTCTCTTCATCTCTTCTTTTGTCCTTTCTCCTGTTCCCCTCCCAACACCAGGACGAGTGTGTGCGTGTGTGTTGCGGTGGAGTGCTCTGCAGCTCTCACTGTGGGAGTTCCACCCAAAAATGTGAGGCTGAAATAGTGCTCAGGCAGTCAGGGCTGGATTAACCTTTTGTTGGCCCTGGCACCAAACATATTTGTGGGCCCCAGTGTGGTCACTGTGGGCTCCGAGTGTGGGCCTGGTGGGGCAGTTCCATTGGTGCCCTCGTATACCCGGTACTGAACCTCAGAGACATTTTTCATTTTGATCACACACCTCTCCATGACTATATGCATTGCCATACACAGCTCCCTCAGCCCGCGGGTTTTCTTATTGAGCTGTACACCCATGTGGGTTTACCAGTGTCCACAGTGAGCAGAACTTTCATAGTGACCAAGGAAACTCCCCACAGATTTATCTCTTTCCTCATTCAGACCTTCTCTAGCCATGTCTCCAGTACCCCCCCATGTCACCAGTCACTGCATGTGGTCCTAGTCTCAGCTCAAAGTCCTAAAGCCAGCAGACACCTGATCATTTCTGACAGATCCCTCCCTCAGCCCCCATCCTGCCATGTGAGCAAGCCACCTGCAAACACCATTTCCCCAAAGTGAGGACTTAGCCCTTGGGAATCTGAAGACACCAGCGTCTCTCCCTCTGCTCCCATCTACATGCTAGTCTGCTACCTGGTCACCACCACCTCTCCCCATAGTTGTTTCCTTTCTACTTTGGACATGCTCCCAACCAGCTGGAAGCTCCCTCTGCAAGCCTGAGCTGCTCCCGCCTTCCCTGCTCCCCCGACATTACTTTCCTACTGGTGACCTCTGTTCCTTGAGGTTAACTCCAGTGTCTTTAGGTGCTCTAGCTTAATGGCCCCAGGAGTCATAGAGCCACTTGTAGTTTCTCTAGCTACAGCCATGGGGCAACTGCCAGAGGCCAGCCTTAGACAGCTGCAGCTACTAGCCGCAGGAGCGGAGGCAATGCCAAGGCTGAGCATGCTTGAAGCTTGCAAGGGCAGCACTAGGGACTCTAAATCCTCAGCACTGGCCCTAGGCAGCTGCAGACTCTGGAGTTAGGCACTTTCCTCCTCTAGGTTCCTGCATGGTTACAGAACTGCAGTAAAGTGGAACAATTATCAGCTTCTGTGATTGGAAGATGTCTGGAACCATCTAATAAGACTGTCCTACATAAATGAGGAAAGTTGACGTGCCTTTATTATTCTTTTGTTCCATTTTTTGTTTCTATGGGGAATTTGCCAGTGCAATATCACTGTCTTCCTTTTAAACAAACAAAACTAAAAAAAAAAGTGTAATGGCTGTTGAAAATAGCAATTACAGCCCTCGTTAGCACTGTGAAGACCCCAACGTTTGTTGCTCAATTTTCTCCTACTTTTTCTACAGTAAATGACAGTGGATCAGCATATTTGATTTGGGAGAAATGAAATAACAGCTGCCCAAATTGAGCTTGAGCACTCCTGATTTTGAGGTGTTCAGATCTGGAAGGCAGGGGCTAGATTCCCTTTATGAATATTAGATACATCTGGAAAGGAAAAGTCAATTTCTATTTTCATGGCTCAGAAGTGGAAATCCTCCTGTCCTGTATCTGAAGCTGTCCAGGTCCAGTAGAGCCTCCCCTTCCTTACTTACCATTTTACCTTCTGGTGGGATCCACATACCTCCCTTGCCCAGCTTCAAATAGAGAGGGGCCCTGTCCAGTTAGTCCACCCAGTTCCATCTTTGGGGGCTGCCAGGCGAGGTCACACCAGCATCCCTAAGCCTGTCTGGGGAAGTCTTCTGAGGGTGCTACCTGGGCCAAAGCCTTCTACTCCTCGGTCACACCTCTTCCCTATTCACAGGTGGCACCCCCTTCTAGCAGCCAGCCCCCCAGCCACAGCAAGCTGCAGCGCATGGAGTTTCACAGCTTCCCCCCTCCCTTTCCTGTTGATAGCAGCCAAGGGAATGCTGGGAAATGTTCCTTCTCTGCTCCAAGGCAGGGAGCTGGTCAAGGAACTACAGCTCCCAGGGCCCTATGGGGTCTCAGCTCCCCTACTGAATCCAGGCTGCTCTGAGGCTCCCTTTCTGCAGAGGGGAGGAAGTTACTGTTACTGGTCCCTTCAGAGCTTGGGCCTAGCACTATGGAACCATCTCAAATCCAGTACTGCTCCCAACTCTATCCAGCTCTGCTGCTGGCAGGATCCCTTCCCATTCTTTTTGTTTCCTGTCTCCCCTCCAAGGAGAAGCTCTGCATTGTTCCTGTGTGGGGAATTGAAGCCAGGCTGTCTGGGTGAAAGCCAAGAATCCTAACCAACAGACCACATGGGACTTCCGTAACACGTTTACATGTTCATATTCAATAACACAATTAAACGTAGCCATTCAAAGTAGCCATTTAAAAGAAGCCATTCAAAAAACTTCAAAAACAGACTTCAAAGAGAAATTGCAGAGTTACAACTGATCTGCAAACTTAACACCATTAATTTGAGCTTGAAGAGAGACTGGGGGTGACTGACTCACTACAAAAACAATTTTCCCTCTCTTGGTATTGACACCTCCCTGTCAATTACTTGGAGAGAGCCACATCCACCCTGACTGAAATAGCCTTCAACACTGGTTCTCCCCTTGTATGGTAACTCCCTTTACATCATGTTCCAATATATATTTATTCCTCTATCTGCAATTTTCACTCCATGCATCTGAAGAAGAGGGCTTTTTACCCACGAATGCTTGTGTCCAAATAAATCTGTTAGTTCTTAAGGTGTCACTGGACTCCTCGTTGTTTTTGTGAAATAAAAGCAAAATACACTCTAAGCTGATCTTAACCCTTTCAATGCCCTTACAAACTTAGATGCTTCTCACCACAGGCCGGCTGGTGGCTTTTCAACCAGGCTCTCCCCTTTCGTCAGCGCTTCAGTTGCTTGGTGTGGGGGTGTCTGTAGATGTAGGTTGACGAGAGAGACAAAGCATGGCAAATGTCTCTGCTTTTATCATGTCCTTTCTTCCCTCTTGGCTTTGCTCCCCCTTCAGAGTCAGGTGAGCATCACTGCGTCTCTCCAAGCAAGTCTGAGCAATTCCCCTGGGGTGTCCTCTTGCAGGTAAGTGATTGCACTGTAGCTCCCTTGCTGAACAATGGTTGTTGATGGGTTGTTTGACACCCTGTCCGGGTGTTGGTTACTTTCTTTGCTGTTGTCACTGGGGAGCTAATATTTGGCTGACTCCCCCATCTTACAGCATAGTGATAACCACACTGCACAATTCTCATAACTTCATATGCATGAATGGTAAACATCTATGGGTAGAGAAATGACTTTCAGCAGATCATATCCTTTCCCCTGATACCTTACAAGGCATGCTCTGTATATAAGATCACGATTATATGAAAATGAGGAATATGGGGGTTACAGCACACTCCCCCAAAGGTACAGAATGTCACACTGAGATTCTATTTTCATTTGTTATGTAACAGCATTAAAGAGATCCAGTGACTGACCAATGGCATTTTCAAGTGCTAAAATAGCAAGCGCTGTTGGTCTCTCATTGGCCATCAGCAACTGAAGATACTGTTTAATGAGCCAGAGCTTCAAGGCGAGGGTGGCTCTGTCCACTGCCTTCCGTTGCGCTGCTGGGCACCAAGTCCCTGGCGGTCAATATGTGAAGCTGGGAGAAGAGAGTGGGGTGGCAAGCGGTGGTAGAACTTTTGCCACCAGGGTCTAGCTCTCTGACTTCCTCTTCGTACTGTTGGGCCCCCGTTGCCTTCAGGTAACACAGGAACTAAGGCAGGAATAGGGTGAGGAAGCAAGTAAAGCCGAGCAAGGAAGGCAAAAGTTAGTCTTATCTTCATGGGCAGCTCGCAATGAAGTCCTTTTTCTGTGCCACAGCTGACAACAACATCCCAGACAGAAAAGTAACAGGCCAAAAAGAAACCTAGCAGCTGCTGAAACAGTTCAGTTGGGACCGTGCTAGACTAACAGGCTCTTCTATACTCCTTTATGCATGGGCGAGATGTTTTCTGAGAGTGCAGCAGTTCCTTTAACTGCCACGAGTCCCTCATTTCAGGCTATGCAGCAGGAAAAGACAGCATGGGCTTCTGCACGGAGTTGGTCCACCTGACCTTTCATTCTTCTCTTTCTCTTTGTCAGCAAGGAGAAGAAAAAGAAGCTCTCCCTCAAGCTAGAGTCACACGGGAGAGGTAAGGACGACTTTCTGAGTGCTGGCTCCAGTCCTCTGACCTGCCAGCTGACCTATCGAGGGGCTACCACCACATTCTCTAGATTTGTCCATCGGTCTGTGCCAGAGTGAGCAATAGCCCAGTAGGTGGAGTTTCTGTAGTGTAGTGGTTATCACATTTGCCTAACACGCAAAAGGTCTCTGGTTCAAAACCAGGCAGAAACATGCTGGCTTCCTTTTCCCTGATCCCCTTGTTATTCAGAAAGGGCACTCCTCCTATTGGCCTGTCCCTGGGATAACTCCAACCCCTGCATGACAGAGGATGCTGACAGCAGTGGAGAAAGCACCTTGGTGTCAGGCTGGAGAACCTAGAGTAATTAGGCCAGTCACCATTTGGAGGCTTGTGGCTTGGCCACCTCTGCTGTTGGAGGTTGGCCTATAGAGGCTCTCACTTCCTGCTAGGCTCCTTTGCGTGACTGGCCAAAGGAGGAAGTGAGGCAGGAATGGGGCAATAGAGGAAAGCTGAGCTGAGGAAGGCAGGGAAGAAGCTGTGCGGCTAAGTGGGGTTAGTAGAGCACCACCCTTCATTCTGCAAAGCCTGGGGAGGTGTGGTTGGCTGCTGGGAGGTAGAATCCTGTGCCTGCCTCTTGACTTCCCAGGAGTGGCTACTTGCAGCCCAGGAGAAGAAGGGAGGTTCTGGGTGAAAGGAAAACAAGCAAAGCTGAGTGCAAGTGGAGAATGGCTGCTCCTTTATGGCCATTCTGGGGGCATGACGGATGGTTTTAGAGGTGGAGGCTGGGCTGGCTGTGAGCAACTGGGATCCAGGAAACCCTCACCTACCCTTCTGAGGGCTGAACCCATGGAGGTGCGGTTGGCTGCTGGGAGACAGACCCCTGTGGCTGCCTGTTGGCATCCCAGGGATGGCTACTTGCAGCCCAGGGGCAGCGGGGTTCTGGGGGAAATGAAAAGCAGCAATGGTGAGGCTGAGTGGGCTCCTTTCTGGCCGAGATGGTGGACTGTGGTGAGTCTGGGATTACCTGTAAGCCATAAGTGAACGTAGTGCAGTGAAAACTGCTGCTCCATTCTGGCCGACCTGGGGGCGCCATGGATGACTTGGGAGTGGGGGCAGGGCGCTGGCTGTGAGCAAATGGGATCCAGGAAGCCCCAGCCTGCCCATCCAGGGGCCGAGTCTTCTTCTCTCCTGCCATGGGGAGCCCGACCTTAAGCCTGCCCAGCATGTGCAGCAGCTCGAGCATTAAGCCTTCCTGTGTGCATAACTGAACTACGCCCTAGTGTAATAAGGTGTAAAGTTTAGATTGTGAATTTATCTTTAATTTCCATGGTAATTTACTTTGATCTTTTATTCCTACCACTTATAATCCTTAAAACTCCATCTTTCTGTAGTTAATAATCTGTTTTATGCTCTACTTAAACTGGTGTATTTTGCTTGAAGTTCTTGGGAAATCTCAGCTCCATTACAAGGCTGGTTCATGTACTATTCACAGTGAGGGAGGGGTGGACCCTGTGTAATAAACTCACACTGATCAGGCTTCTGATTAAGGCAAGATGGTATGATCCAGGGGTGCAAGGCTGCAGAGCTGTAGGGGGGGGCGACTTTCTATCATTAGTGTTATGAGTGGCTGCAGAAGCATTCATGTAATTCAGTTGGCTGTGTCCCTACCTACGGATGTCTGTGTAAGTGCAATATCTGCCAGAGATTCACAGCTTGTCTCAGCATCACATGTGTGAGAGGGAGCCCAGGTGGTGGGACAAAGGGCTCAGAGGTCCCACTGTTCAGTTGCATCCCATAGATCCCATCACAGACTTTCAACAACCACAGCGGGTGCTCACTGAGACAGAGAGAGAGATGCCAAAATAGTGATCTCCAGTGCCAGCAGACATCAAACTATCAGAAATTCTGTGAACAGAGAAGACTCTGCTAGTGGAAAATGCCTTTGAAAAAGGCCCTTCTGTCCCCAGCTGTGGTCGCTCAGTGCTCTGCGTTGTGGCCTCAAGAGTCATGGATGCAAGTTGAGTTACGATGACCTTTTCCTTGTCTCCACATTTCTTAGGTGCCTCTTCCAACACTTGTCAGAAAAAATGACCGGTTTCTTTTGGAAGCATTTGCACTGCAAGGCAGAGGCAGTCTTCTCTGCTTCTTCAATAGATTGACCATAAAGTGGGAGGAGTGGACAGATTTGGCCACGCACCACTGGGTGCTGCATCTCTAACCTCTACTTTACCTGGCAAGTGCCTCTGGGACTTTTCTCCCAGCTGCTCCATTTTTCATCAGTGACAATCAAAAGGAAGATTACATGACATCTGTGTGTGGACATCCCCAGCGAATCACAAGGACGTGTGGTGCAGGCTTTTGTGTTGCAGCAATTGCAGTCAAAGCAACCACCATGCCAATGCCAGTCACAGCAGCCTTTTCATCAACTCCAGGCTCGTGATTTGATTCTTTCCAATGTTTCTCTCCAAAGAAGCCTTTTCCTTAGCAAGCAATGACTTGGATACCAAGGGAGATCTCTTCTGTTTCCTAGAAAGACACAGGAAAATGTGAGCAAAGGAGACAAAACCCGTAGAACAAGGTACTACTGGGAGTTGAACCCAGGATCTCCTTTTTACTAGACAGGTGCTTTAGCCACCCAAGCCATGGTGCCTGCCTTGAGAAAATGCTTGCAACTGTTCCCTTTGATGGTCCAGGACAACACCTGCAAATTCCAAACTACAGACATTCCCCATTTCCCTCAAGACTTGCACGGAAGAACTGGAAGGCCAAGCCAGGATCTTCTGGTTACTAGGAAGACACTTCAGCCAGCTCTTCCCAAAGATCACTATCTAAAGACCTTTAAACAGCCTCTGTAGATGTTCACTGACAAAGAGATGCCAAAATAGAGTTCTCCACTGCCTGCAGCCATCACACTACCAGGAGTTCTGCGCACAGAGAGGCCCCTGCTGGTGGAAAAGGCTTTGGTAGAGACTCTTCTGACACCAGCCTGTGCTCATATACTGTTTAGCACTTTGTGTTGTGACTTCAGCATCCATAGATGCCAACTGAGTTGGGGGACATTTTTCCTGTCTCCACATTTGTCTAATGGCTCCTTTCAACACTTGCCACCAAAAAGGCTTGTTTCTTTTGCAAGCAATGTGCAGCTAGGCAAAGGCAGTCTTCCCCATTTCCTCAGAAGATCACCAAGCTGTGGGGAGAGAAGACACATTCAGCCAAGCTGGATGCTGAATCTCCTCTTTGTTCAGCAGGTGTCTGTGAAGGACATAAATCTCCACCATGTAGAGGGCAAGAATAGAAGTTTGTTATACACAGAACTGGCAGAGTGTCACCTTGCTTATTAGGCTCAGAGACACTGTTAATTTATTACAATATAATATATAGATTTTCCATGGGTGGGGGAAAAAGACGGGGTAGGGAGTTCCAAACTCTGGGATAGGTTTTGCAGCAAGACATGATAAGCACAGTAGCCAAAGGTTAACAGGTAACATAATGTCTCCACCCATGGTCTCAAGTTAGCAAGTTAACATTTCATGAATACTTTGATAAAATGTTATTAGTATAAAATATCTATGCTGAATTCTCATTTGAGGTCCATAGGAAAGGAGCAACTCCTTTGATTGTCCTCCAGGTACATTCCTAGGGTTTAAAGCAAAGAAACAGTGAAAGTATATGGCAATAAAGATTGTTTTCTGTGTGTCTTAAGCTAAGACATTGGTCCCTGGGAAGGGAGGTGGAAGGATGCCATATCTTATATTGACATCTGCCAACTTTTCATAAACTCAAGCTTGGATCTCTGGGAAGAACGTCTCCCTACAGAAGAGACTTACACAAAAGGAACAGGGATTCTTTGTTCAATCTGCAACTCTGAATAAGATACAATTCTTTAGTTCTTAGCTCCAACACCTGGCAATTTGCTGACCAAGCCTATCTTAGCAAGCAAGGCTTTCTGTTTACCCAGCTTTCTTTTAGCTGGTCACTATTTGCTAGGCTTCTGGTCCCTTGATTATACTCTGGACTTTGGGTCTGGAAAAGAGCTGGCACAATCCATAGACCAGGTTGTTATATAATATGCACATGAATTTTAACCCTTCACATACAGTAATGGCAAAGTTCTTCGTTCAAGCTTGTAGCAGTGATGGAATAAACTGCAGGTTCAAATCAAGTCTCTGGAGTCCATCCACAGCTGGGATGGGTCATTCAGTCCCTTGTACAGAGCTTCAGTTTGTAGCAAAGTCCCTTCAGAGCTATGAAGCAGGACTGAAGACAAGATGGAGACGAGGCATCAGCCTTTTACAGTCTCTTGCCATGTGGTCTTTGTTTTCTTTGTCCCAAGGACACTCTATCCAGCACGTGGCATAGAAAAACCTTTGAGTTTTGTCCATAGGCAGGTCCCTGCATACCTTGCTGAGCCACAAGGCATATCTACCTTCTCTCAAAGGGTTGATTGTAGAGCTGATGGTCCTTAATGGGTCATCAAGCAGGCTAGGCAGAACTGACACCAACTTGTCTGGCTGGGGTGTTCCTCGGAAGCATAGCACAAGTTTGAATACAGACAGCATAGAGCCAATATTCATAAAGTCAACTACAAAAATGATACACATCTAGAGATAGCATAATTATAATCAGCCAATCAGAACCTCTCCATAGACCCCTTTCACAACAACCTTTCTATCATATTGGCTGCAAATATAGAACAGTGGTCACAATGGTGATCTGTAAAGTTACAGATTATGTCAATAACATCACAGGAGGTGACACGGCATCAGTGAGATTGGTATTGGAAAACTGTCTCCAGTTTTGGTGTCCTCATTTGAAAAAGATACTGTGAAATTGGAGCTGGGGCAGCAAAAAGCCAGCAAAATGTTCTGAGGGCTGGAGAAAAATGCCTTCTAGTGAGCTATTGAAAGAGCTCCATCTGTTTAGCTTATCAAAAGAAGATTGAAAGGTGACTTCACTGAAGTGTTGAAGTGCCTTAATGGAGAGAAAAGATTGGGTATTAAAGGGCTCTTGAATGGAGCAGAGAAAGACATAACAAGACCCAATGATTGGAAGGTGAAAAGAGACAAATTCATATTACAACTAAGGCACAAATAGTCAACAGCGAGGATGATTCACCACAGGAACAAGCTACCAAGGAAAGAGGTGGAATCTCCATCCCCTGAAGTCATTCAATGAAAACTAGATGCCTTTCCCCCAGGAGTAGCTATTGTGTCATGCAGGAGGCCTGTGATATGCAGGGGGTCAGATTAGATGCTGTAATGGTCTCTTCTGGCCAGAAAGTAGACTAATTTTACAGATACTAGTTTTCGGAAAAACTGAGTGTAGCATTGGGAGCAGCGTCTGAAGTTTTACTGTCTAGCCAGCTTACTGCCTAGAACGAACGCTCCTTGAGTGGGGTGACCACAGGGAGTAGCTCAAACCTCCAAAGGGCCTGGCCAGGGAAATTGATGCTAGCCTTGGTACATGGACGCACACCGCCGAATTAATGTGCTTAGTATGGGCCTGTGTCCTCGACTTTATACAATTTCCAGAGCGTTGCACTGTGGGTAACTGTCCCATAGTTCCCGCAGTCTCCCCTGCCCATTGGAATTCTGGGTTGAGATCTCAATGCCTGATGGGGCAAAAATAGTGTCATGAGTGAGTCTGGGTAAATGTCATCACTCAATCCTCCCTCCATGAAAACAACAGCAGACAATCATTTTGCGCCCTTTTCCCTGGATCGCCCGGGCAGACGCCATAGCACAGCAACCATGGAGCCCGTTCAGCCTTTTTTCACTGTCACCGTATGTCTTCTTTCTAGTGCTGACAGACGTGGTACTGCAGTGCTACACAGCAGCATCCCCTTGCTTTTTGCAAGTTAGCACAGATGGTTACCAGCCCTACTGTACCGTCTGCTGCTTTGCAAGTTGACGATGACAGTTACCAGTTATACTGCACCATCTGCTGCTGTCATGGGTGCTCCTGGATGGCCTCGATGGGGTCGGCCACGGGCTTATGGACAAAAATAGGAATGACTCCCCAGGTCATTCTCTTCTTTAAGTTTTGTCTAATGGAGAGTCAGTTCTGCCTAGATTATCAGGCAAGCCTACTAAAGAACCAGAGGGGCAAACGGGCGCTCCGGGTCAGAGTCCTAGAGATCCCGCAGAAATGATGCGCTGCATGCCATTCTAGTGGGTGCCCCTGCAACAACCCTACCCATTGCTTCCCTCCTCCCCTACCCCTCCTGGGCTACCATGGCAGTTACCCTCCCATTTGTGTGATGAAGTAATAAAGAATGCAGGAATTTGAAACAACACTGACTTTATTGCTTCTGCAAGCAGGGATCAAAGGGGGGAGGGGAGCGCAGCCTCCAGCTGCTATGAATGAACCTGGGAGTCATTCCCATCTTTGTCCAGGCACCCCCAGCCGACCTCACCGAGGCCAGTCAGGAGCACTCACGGGACGACGATGATGGATACCTGTCCTACTGTACCATCTGCCGTTCGCAAGGGAAGGGAAGGGGATGCTGCTGTGTAGTGCTCCAGCACCACATCTGCCAGCAGCATCCAGTAGACATACAGTGACACTGAAAAAAGGTGAGAGAGGATTTTTTTCCCTTTGCTTTCATGGGGGCAGGAGGCGGGGGAACGACATATACCCTGAAGAACCCGCGACAATGTTTTTGACCCTTCAGGCTTTGGGAACTCAGCCAAGAATTCAAATGGTTTTTGGAGAGTGCGGGAACTGTGGGATAGCTACAATCCTCAATCGCCCCTCCCTCCATGAGCATCCATTTCATTCTTTGAATTTCTGGTACGCTTGTCTCAGTTCCTTAAGTTTCAGCACTGCGTTGAGTCCCTATTGTGGCCTCTGTCCATCATAGCCTTGGAGATTTTTTCAAATGTTTTGGTATTTCGTCTTTTGGAACGGAGTTCTGATAAAACAGATTCATCTCCCCATACGGAGATCAGCTTCAGTATCTCCCGAACAGTCCATGCTGGAGCTCTTTTTTGATTCTGGGACTGCATAGTCACCTGTGCTGATCAGCGCTCCACGCTGGGCAAACAGGAAATGAAATTCAAAAGTTCACGGGGCTTTTCTTGTCTACCTGGCCAGTGCATCCGAGTTCAGATTGCTGTCCAGAGCAGTCACAATGGTGCACTGTGGGATAGCGCCCAGAGACCAATACCGTCAAATTGCAGCCACACTAACCCTAATCTGACATGGCAATACTGATTTCAGCACTACTCGTCGTCAAGGAGGAGTACAGATACTGGTATTAAGATCCCTTTATATCAATATAAAGGGCTTCTTTGTGTGGACGGATGCAGGGTTAATGTGACATAAACTCGTAGTGTTGACCAGGCCAGAGAGAGCAGCAGGTTTCCCCTTTTGTTTCCTGCTTTCGTTTCCTTGACTAGTTTCTCCTCTGCACCAACTTGCTGTATTTGTTTTTTGAGTCTGACTAGCTCAGTTGGTAAAGTATCAGACTTTTAATCTGAGGGTTCAAGTCCCTGGTCAGGTAATAAACTACTCATTATATCTTAAAAATCTGTCTTTCAGAAGTCTTCTTTGATGTTTTTTCTCTTCAGGATTTTGCCTCTTCTAAGAAGGGCCTTTGTGTGGGGGGGATTAAAGGGGCAACTTCCTGACAGCCCCTCTGTCCTTGCAGGCTGGAGGAATAAAGGCCTCTGGGCATATAGCATGTTCCTCCCCTGCACGCACACACACAAAATATCCCTATGGAATTAGAATCACCTGCTGCCTTCCCCTGTTCTGCTGGATCCCCAAATGAGGATACTCTTCAGCCTAAACCCATGTCCCCTCTTTGTCCAGTGCCCCTCAGTCCCAACCCTCTGTCCCTCCTATGCTCACTGCTCCTCACTCCCAACCAGAGCCTGCTCCTCTTCACCCTTCTCCTCTGTCCCAACCCACAACCCCCTCCTATTCCCAGTGCCCCTCAATCTCAACCCACAGCTCCTTCCTTCCCCCCAGCAGCAGGTGCTTCAGACCCCCTCAGGAAGATTTTCTTGCAAGGTTTCGTGTATGAGTCTTCATGTGGATTTTACAGTGTGTTGGGAATATGTTGGGTTGCTTGCCAAAATGATCACTTTTGGCTGGTGTTGGATTCCCAGTCTCCTTGTTATTGGGACAGGAGAAATAAAGGGTTGTTGTCCTTGTTGTGTGAATCGAGGGCAGCAGAACTGTGCTTGGCAGACCCAGATGGAGGGACTCACCCTCAATTCAATAGCACTTGCTAGGCAGGGGACATTGGTTCCAAAGCCAAGTGGGCTGGGGTCTGAGTTCTCATGCTAAAATTTATGTGTTAGACCAACTTTAGGACAGGGTGGCTGTGGAGGGGTGAGTGAGTCCCTAGACAACATAGTGAGTACGGTGCCTTCTTATTTTCCCCCTTTTCCACCCAGGATGGCAGATGAACTGTACAGAGGCACCTCTGGGCTTGCACTGACTAAGGAGAACAGCTGTGAGTGGGGTGCAGAGAGGAGATGGCTCATGTTAAATGACTTTTGGTTGCTGGACTTACGAACCTTAGGGAGAAGGACACTGCCCAGCTTATTTGTGGGTGGGTCTTTTCCTCATAGTTTAGGTTTATGTGTTGGGGCTGCTGACATGACTTCTGCTAACCCTGGGCTTGCATTGCAATGTAGACGTACCCTGAGAGTGCAGCTATACTGAGATAAAATCCCTGTGGCCTGGCTGGCCTGGATGATCTGATTTGGGCTCCTGGGGCTCAGGTTGTGAGGCTAAAAACTGCAGTGTAGACATTTGGGCTCAGACTGGAGCCCAGGCCCGGAGACCCTCACCCCTTGTGGAGTCTCAGAGGCTGGGCTCAAGCCCAAGTGTCTACACTGTAATTTTATTACCCTGTAGCACAAGCCCCACAAGCCTGAATCAGCTGACCCAGGGTTTGAGAATAGTGACTTGGGTGTGCTAATGGCAGTGTAGACATAATGCTAGGCTATGTCCACACTGCAATGAAACATCCAGGGCTGCCCCATGCCAGCTCCGGCTCCTGGGGCTTGGGCCGTGGGGTGGTAAATTTGCAGTGTAGACATCTCAGCTCAGGCTCAATACCGGGGTCTGGGACCCCACAAGGTTGGGAGGGAGTTTAGCAAGCAAAAAAGGTAAAATGGCAGTGGAGTATTACCGTGGACTCAGTGGCATTTCTCCATTGGTCTGTCTGCTTTGGGGCAGGGACAATAACACGTCCTGCTGCTTTTGTTGTTTCAAAGGGCGGTTTAGGATTTTCATTCTCAGACACTGGGCACAAAGCAGGACTCAACCCTCAATGCAAATTAAATGAGCTGCCCACAGATTCTGGCAGCCACAATGAGCATTTGGTGCGAGAGCTCAGACCTGCCCCTGTCTCAGAGGGAGGGGGTCAGCTGCGAGGGGACTGGACCACTGTCCTATCAGCTCTTATCTCCCAAACTTTCAATAACTCTATTATCAGTGGCTCTGAGCATAATTTAAACCATAAGAAAAACCACACTGGGCTAGGCCAAAGGCCCATCTAGCTCTGAATCTTGTCTTCTGACAGTAGCCAATACCATGTACCCCAAAAGCCACTCCCCTAGGGACCTGAACCCAGGATCTCCTGCTTACAAGGCAAGTGCTTTAGCCAGCTAAGCCATGGTGCTTGCATCTGGTTAAAACACAGTGTCTGACCACCTTCGGTCGGCAGCTCCTGGCTGGTGTACACACTGCAATGCCACATCTGGTGACAAAACTGCCCTGTTTTGGTGACAAAATAAAACCACTTCGATGAGAGGCCTAGAGCTTTTTGCAGCAAACTTAAAGGGACAGAGTGCCAGTGTAGATGCTGCCGTTCATTGTATAACCATAACTGGCCTCCTCCAGTATCCCATAATACCTGCCGTGAACTCGCCTGCCCTGCATTCTGCTACAGAGCCATGGGACCGTCCCCTTTCATAGCTCCAGGAAGTTCTGACAGCTTAGCCAGGAGCAAATCTCTGCCGTGGATGCTGCTCTCTCCCGCCCTGCAAACACAGAGCAGGTGGCAGGAGCTTCCTTACAGTGGGGGCGGTGGGGCATTGGCATCTGAACTGTGACAACCCCATGATACCCCTTCTTTCGAGGAGGCTCTTACCTTCTAAACAGGGACGGCTGTTTTCTAGTAAAATCACTACAAGACTACAAGGCATCTAGTCTTCATTAAATGACATCAGGAGATGGCGAATCCACCACTTTCCTTGGTAGCTTGTTCCTGTGGTGAATCATCCTCACTGCTGAATTTTTGCGCCCTATTTGTAATATGAATTTCTCTTTTCACTTTTCGGCCATTGGGTCTTGTTATGCCTTTCTCTGCTCGATTAAAGAGCCCTTTAATATCCAGTCTTTTCTCTCCCTGAAGGCACTTCAACACTTCAGTGAAGTCACCTTTCAATCTTCTTTTGATAAGCTAAACAGGTTGAGCTCTTTCACTACTCACTAGAAGGCATTTTTCTCCAGCCCTCAGAACATTTGGTGGCTCTTTGCTGCCCCAGCAGAGCAGTTTGCAGGGACCACTGGAGTGGTTCATGGAATGGCTGGTGGAGTGGAGCGGCTCAGACTCCCTGCTTGCAAGAGGGGAAGTATTGCCTCCTAGAGGCACCCAGGGGGGTGATGTGTAATTGTCCCAGGTTACTGGGTGGGGGCTCGAGCCAGTTTTGTATTGTTTTATTGAAGCAGAACCCCTAGATACTGAACCCAGCCCTTGTTTCTGCCAACTCAGAGGGGCAGAAGAGTTACAGGAATTTATCACACAACCCTCCCTGTTCCCATGGGGAGAATGTAGGGAAGGGGGAGTCATTCCTCACCTGTGCTCCCAGAAGAACTGCTAGGACTCCTTCCTGCCAGTTACTCACTCCTGGATTCACCCTCAGCTCCTGGGATCTTTCTGCTCCAAAGGCTCCAGAGGCCTGGGGTTGGGAGGGCGTCACTGCACAGTCTGAAACACAAGGGAGGATTCTGGAATTGAACGAAGGAGCAAAAAATGGAGAGGAAAGAAACAGAGAGAAAACGCCTCATCTCTCTCCCCTCCCCGTCCCAGCAAGAAATGTTACCAAGGATCAGCGTTAGGGGAAATGGTGCCCTGGGTAAAACTTAGACTTTGGCACTTCCCCATCACCCCTAGACGATCCCCCTCTCCCTTTACCCCCTAGCTCCGGCACTCCAAACCCTTGTGCCTCCTTCAACCCAACTCCTGCCCCCTCCTGTGCCCTAACCCCTACACTGTGTCCCCTTTGCCCTTAACTCCCATACTCCCCTCTTCTGCCACCAACCACTGCCCCCTCCTGAACCCCCTTGACCCCTAACCCCTGCACCCCTTCCTGTGCCACCAGCCACTGCTCTCTCCAGAATTCCCTTCGCCCCTAACCCCTGCACCCCCTCCTGTGCCACCAGCCACTGCCCCTCTCCTGCACCCCCTTCACCCTAATCCTACACCCCCTCCTGTGCCACCAGCCACTGCCCCTCTCCTGCACCTCCTTCACCCCTAACCCCTGCAACCCTTCCTGTGCCACCAGCCACTGCCCCCTCCTGAACTCTCCTCACCCTTAACCCCTGCACCCCATCCTGTGCCACCAGCCACTGCCATCTCCTGCACCCCCTTCACCTCTAACCCCTCCACCCCCTCCTGTGCCACCAGCCACTGTCCCTCGCCTGCACCCCCTTCACCCCTAACCTCTGCACCAACTCCTGTGCAACCAGCCACTTCCCCTCTCCTGCACCCCCTTCACCCCTAACCCCTGCGCCCCAACCCCTGCCCCTCTTCTGCACCCCCTTCACCCTAATCTCTCCACACCCTCCTGTGTCACCAGCCACTGACCCTCTCCTGCACCCCCTTCACCCTTAACCTCTGCACCCCCTCTTTTGCCACCAGTCACTGCCATCTCCTGCACCCCCTTCACCCCAACCCCTTCCCCCTCTCTTTTGTCCCCAACCCCTGCGCCCCCTCCTGCACCCACGTGCGGACAGTGATCTGTGTGCATGGAGCAGCTAGCATTGCTCCTCCCTGGGATGCTGCTCCTCCGGGTACCCGTAGGGGCTGTGCGGGTGGGGAGATGAGAAGTGACGTCATCCGAGCTCCCTGCATCCAGGTCACTTTCCTCAGCTGGGCTGCATAAGGGGAGGGCAGAGAGCAGCAGCTTCTGATGCTCTCCTCACAGCACAGCCCAGGTGGGGAAAGTGACCAGGACGCATGGAGCACATAGTGTTGCTCCTCACTCCCCCCAACCCTCTATGGGCCCACGGAGGAACATTGGGGCAGGGGAGAGCAGTGAGCACCTTTGCACTGCCACACGGTGCCCTTTGACCCCCTGGAGCCTTGGGTGGCTGCTGGGGGCCCAACCCCTAGTGCCGGCCAGGCTCCCCAGGACAAGCAGCAGAAAACACAGGGAGACTGGCCCCACACTGAGCAGCGGTAGCCTGGGTGGCATGTAATGGAGGTCGGGGGGGCTCAGTCTCCCCAAACCTTGCATCACCAAGGGGACAGTGGGGCCCATGACTGGGACCCCGGCCAAATTAGGCCACCCTGCAAAAGTCTCCGCTATGTCAGCCCCAGGGCTGGAGGAGCTCCCACTCCCTGCTACGGCCCAGGGGCTGCAGCAGGGGTACGGAACTTCTCTGGTCTCAGAGCCACAGCGGGGCAGGGGTAAAGGAGTGATAGGGTGGGGCTGGTGGGGGAAGGGGTGGAACAGAGGTGATAGTGGATGGGGCTATGGGTGGAAGGGGGCAGAGCCACAGACAGAAGGGGGTGGATGGTTCTGGTTCTGGGGCCCCCACACTTGTTCTCCCTTTCCCTGGGCTTTGGCATCACTAGCCCCTGCTTAGCGAGTAGGGTTCAGTGGTCCCCATAATGTGGGGTATGACTCCTAGGGAGACACAAAGGAACATTCATGGGGGCACGTCAGGGCCTGAGTCAGCCCCCATGGAGGGCAGGGAGGAAGCACCACTCAGCCCCACTCTGTTCCAGCTCTTCCCCAACCCCACCCTCAGTCTGGGCCTCTGGCTCCCAGCCAAGCGATGACCCCCTTGCCCCTGTCCTCACCTCTCTCCCCAGCAAGCAACAGCCCCACTCCCAGCCCTGCTTCTCGACCGTGGCTCCCGAGGGGCCACAGCCATGGCTAAGAGGGCACAATGTGAAATATTTGGGGACCACTGTTTTAGCGTGATGTCCTCAATCCTTCTCTGCAGTCCAATAAAAGCTATTCCTCACCCATCTATCCCTCCATCAGGATGGACTAGGTCTGTTCTGCTGCCATTCACTCATACAGGAAGGAGCATAACATTTCATTCCACTCAATCCTAAAGTGATTTGTAACCCAAGACCATCCCAGACTGGTCATTTTGGGGAAGCGGCCCCATCATGCTGCATAGCTAGGCAGAGTAGGTGTGTCTATGCAAACACGGTCTGTTCCTGAAGTCTTTCCCCAGCTCCTCACTAGATGTGAGGGGGGAGCTCATTCAGACCCTGCTTACACTTAGTATTTAAAAACTCCTTCGTGTCCCTATCTCTGTCGGCCTTAGATTTCTCCTCCTGTCCCTTTTGTTACAGCTCAGATGAGGTGGCCCAGTGGTTAAGGTGATGGACTGCTAATCCATTGTCCTCTGCATGCCTGGGTTCAAATCCCATCTTCAGTGGATGCATTTAGTCTTGACTCTTCCTTTATAGACAACCATCTCCCCACTTGGTACAATAACAGACACAACAATGTTGCTTCTTGAAAACAAAAACCTTCTCAGAAACTCCAACCCCCCTCCCCCGGCTTTAAATAAAATGTCTAAATCCCAGATTTCTAAAAAATGTCTCTAGTTCTGTATTTCGTAGTTTTTATCTTAAAAGCTAATGTTTCCTCAAGCTGAATAAGGCAACGCTTCAAAGGAAAATGTTAAAAATGATAGGGGAGAAATAGGAAAGGAAAAAGCCCCTTTTGTCCGGAGATACAAACTCGACTCCCTCCTGTCTCTATCACCAGTGGATTTTGCCTCCCTCCTTCTGAGGTGTAAATAAAATAAAGAGGAGACAAGGTGGTTTGGCACAAACAAAGGTAAGTGTAGTCAGGGTAAAGGTACAGAAAGCTGGGGGAACAGGGGAAAAGGCAAACTTAATGAATACAATGAAACAGTGACTGAGTTTGGGAACTTAATGCTCAGGCCCATAAACCCTCCCTTGGAAACTAGAAAACACTAAACAATGCCCCAACACAGAAACCTTTCCCCACTGTTCAGGTGCATTGGATCCCAGGTGCCGGCGCGACGCCCAGGACCTTCCACTATCCCGCTGATTTAGAACCCTTGAGGAGGAGCACTGGGGAGTCCAGACGATGGTTGGGTTTCGTTGCTGGCACAGAGGCCCTCTGGGATGCTGGACACCAGGAATGCAGGACGGCAGGAATGGGGGTGACAGGCCTCCTGTTCCTCAGTCTCACGGTGGGACCGAGGGGGTTCTTCACTTTCCAGCTTGGGAGCACTGTGAAGACACGACCGTGGACGGGTGACTCAGAGATTCCCTCCTTCCTCATCACTGCACAACTGTTATCTTTTGTCTGAGCCAAGCAGAGTTTATCTTCATCACGTTCTATCCATCCACTTCTCAAAGTGTCATGTGATGAAGCATTCTCCGTTGTCCATGCTTGGAGACGGTGCTTTGACTTCTTTAATCCTCTATTAGAGTCGCTATGAGTGGAGATGAAAGTGTCAAAGACCTGGGAGAGGAATTCAAATGGATCCCAAACACAGTGCGATCATTGGGAGTTTAAATCTAAGATTCCATCTATTGGCAAAGCCACTTCTAACAAGGTAGCTGTTTTGTCCCCCATTATGGCACAAGTTTGAAATATGGGCAGCATAGAGCCAATATTCATAACATCAACTGCAAAAACGATACACATCTAGAGATAGCATCATTATAATCAGCCAATCAGAACCTCTCCATAGACCCCTTACAAAACAACCTTTCTACAATATTGACTGCAAATATAGAAGAGTGGTCGCAACGGTGATCTATACAGTTACAGATTATGTCAATAACGTCACAGGAGGTGACATGGCATCAGTGAGACTGATATTGGAATAGCTTTCAGTTTTGGTGTCCTCATTTGAAAAAGATGTTGTGAAATTGGAGCTAGGGCATCAAAGAGCTACCAAATGTTCTGAGGGCTGGAGAAAAATACCTTTTAGTGAGCTATTGAAAGAGCTCAACCTGTTTACCTTATGAAAAGAAGATTGAAAGGTGACTTCGCTGAAGTGTTGAAGTGCCTTAATGGAGAGAAAAGATTGGTTATTAAAGGGCTCTTGAATCTAGCAGAGAAAGGCATAACAAGACCCAATGATTGGAAGGTGAAAAGAGACAAATTCCTATTACAATTAAGGCACAAATAGTCAACAGCGAGGATGATTCACCACAGGAACAAGCTACCAAGGAAAGGGGTGCATTCTTCATCTCCTGATGTCATTTAATGAAGACTAGATGCCTTTCTTGAATGTGTTTGCCCCCAAAGTAGCTCTTGTGTCATACAGGAGGCCTGTGACATGCAGGGGGTCAGATTAGATGATCTAATGGTCTCTTGTGGCCAGAAAGTCGACTAATTTCTGAAAAACTGAGTGTAGCATTGGGAGCAGCGTCTGAAGTTTTCCTGTCTAGCCGGCTTGCTGACTAGAATGAACGCTCCTTGAGTGGGGTGATCCACAGGGAGTAGCTCAAACCTCCAAATGTCCAGGCCAGGGGTAGGACATTGGCATAGCAAAGGAGGTATGTGGCAGTGACATCACAAAGGCCTTTTGCAGGACTTAAGACTTATTGGTCCAAGGTGGTGGGGAGCTGGTGACCTCACAGAGAGATGCTGACATCAGCAAGGCAGGACAGGGGTGAGGGGCCAGAGAAACCTCAGAGACCCCTGTGGCTTTGCTTCAGCAAGTCTCCTTCTCCAGGTCTCTCTTTGAGGACTGAGAGAGTATTCGGGTTCACGGACGTGAGCACCAGGAGGAACCTCTTTCGAGGTTTCTCCTTCCCTTTTAGTGATTTTACGAGAAAACAGCCATCCCTGTTTAGAAGGTAAGAGCCTCCTGGAGGTTTGAAAGCTGTTCAGTCTGATCCATCTGGTGACAGGTGAATTCGAGGCATGGAAAACACGAGCTGAAGGAGGCAGAATTTTATTCTGCACCTGGGATTTTGTCCCTTAGAATCACTGGGGACATTAGGGTTTGTCCTTTTTGTTTCACCTCTTCCTCCATCGCTCCCTCCCTCCTTTCTCTTCTCTTGCTTCCTTTGTCCTTTTACCTGTTCCCCTCCCAACACCAGGAGGGAAGGGGAGAGAGAGAGTGCGTGTGTGGTTTTTTTAGTTTTTTGCAGGGCAGTGCTCTGCAGTTCTCACTGTGGGAGGTCTACCCAAAAATGTGAGGCTGAACTATTGCTCGGGAAGTGATCCCCACTGGTGACCTGGGCCATTCTTTGGGCTCTCTGGTGAGATCCCTCAGCCTCCCATCCTCAGTCTCTACTCTGATTGGCAGAGCCGGGGGTTATTGACAGGGAGGAGACTCAGGTCCTTGTTTTTCTCTTTATAAGTCAAAACCAGTTCTATGTTTGATGAATTTTGCCGCTTCTCTGAATTAGTTGTCTCTTAGCAGTTCATGATTCTCTCTAACATTGCAGTTCTCCTCAAATACTTGCTGAATAGTTACTGTCACTGTTGTTGGTCTGGAGCTCATCTGAGAGCACTTTATTCAGGTCATTCAGTGTCTGAAATTCAAGATCCAATGGGTAGTTTGAAAATCAGGGCTCTTGGGTCCTATTCCCAACTCTGCCTCTGACTGGCTGTGTGACCTATAACAAGTCAATTCTCCTTTCTCAGCCTTAGCTTCTCCCTCTTTCAAGTAGAAATAATAATGATCCGCTCTTACCTACCTGACGGTGGGTGGAGGATGGGGATCCATTGGAGAGTGTCACTAGGAGTAGGGCATAATATGAGGTGTCCTATCACGTTCACTCAGAGCAGATTAACACGTAATAGAATAGCTGAAATAGTCTATTTTATTTGCATTTTTTTATTTTGAAATTGTTAAGAGCAGCAGTGACTTAGCTCAGACTGAAGCATCTTATCTAATGTTTGAGATCTAAGTGTCTCCTCTTTGTGTGCGAGGAGACAATTTAACACACTCTGACAAACAGGAGATGCTTTTGTTTTGCAATACAATATTTTTGCAAAGAACTTTCATCCCACTAGTTATGATTTTGAGAAACAAACCGGATTAGCCTGAATGGGATTTTCTGACAGAAATGGATTCAATTAAATTTCCCCACAATCTCGATTCCTGAGCTCTATCCCTGCCTCTGGGGGGGTTATTGTCTGTTAGAACAGGAGTCAGGACAGGTGGCTTCTCTTTCTGGCTCTGCCACCACCTTACTGTGTAGGCGCTTGGGTAGGTCACTTCCCTTCTCTGCACCTCAGGCTCCTCCCATCAGTCCAATGGGAACAGGGACAGTTCTCAAACTCCGGGCAGTTGTGAGCCTGAGTGAGATAAGGGGCGTTAAAGCCATCTGTGAAGGAAAAAGGGGAGTTTCACAGTGTTTAGCACCAAGGAATTCTAAAGTTTGCTAAAAAGTCTAGTCTATGGAAACAAGAAATGGTCGGGGTCAATCTTTAACCAGTGCCTTTTTAAAAGCCCATTCAGGGATGTGAGTTCCTGTCTTTCAGGTACCTGTGGTTCTTTGCCAGCAGCAGAGACGAGGTTTCTGCCTCCGTTTTTGTGGCCTTAACAAACCAGGTGTTGTGCCCCAGTTCTCGTCTGAGACCCCTGAAAAAGAACATCTTCCCATCCATGAACAAGACAAGACTTATCTTTCAAAGGGGAACAAAAAGACCTCTGGGACTTACAGACTAGCTAGCCTGACTGCCATAGCTGGAGAGATCCTGCAATACATTCTTAACACTCAGTTTGTCAGCAGCACCTACAGGATGATTTGGTTCTTATGACTAGTGAGCGTGGAATTGTCAAGAACAAATCATTCCAAACCAATCCTTTTTCCTTCTTTGGCAGGGTTCTGGGCCTGGTAGAGGTGAGTAAACAATAGATGGGATCTAGCTTGGTGTTACTAAGGCTTTTGACACAGTCCCGTAGGACATTCTCAGAAGCAAACGAGGGAAATGCAGTCCAGCTGCAATCAGTGTAATGTGGGTGCAGAGCTGGTTGAAAGCCAAGACTCCAGGAGCCCTTCTCCATGTTTAGCTGCCCAACGGGGAGGGTGAACCTAGTGGTTCTGGCAGGGATCAGTCCGGTGTCAGGTACTATTCTATATTTTCATGAATGATTTGGAAAATGGAGTGGAGAGCATGCTCCTAGAGTTTACAACTGACACCAAGCACTTTGGAGCACAGGATTGAAATTCAAAACACCCTTAACAAATTGGAGACTTGGTCTTCTTGAGCCAAACTCCATGGTTAGGGCTCTCTCTCTACACTGGGCTGAAGTGAAACCCCAGAGCCAAGCACTCCTCCTGGGCAGTGAGCTCCGACCTTGATTGGTCAGATGCTGCTTAGCACTGTCAGAGCAGCTTTTGCTGGGAGATTCTCCCAGCACTTTCCAATAGCGGGAAGGTATGAAATCCCCATTTGACTGCTGCGGACAGAGCCCGAGAGTGGGGAGCAACTTGCCCAAAGTCCCCAGGAAAAGGAAAACAACCAGCAGAGGAACCAATAGGAAACCCAGCAATGGAACTCAGGAGTCCTGGGGGTGTGCTGTGGTGACCAGATGTCCCGATTTTACAGGGACAGTCCGAATTTTGGGGTCTTATTTAGGATCCTATTACCCCCCACGCCGTCCCGATTTTTCACACTTGCTGTCTGGTCACCCTAGGGTGTGCACATGTGTGGGTCCCAGCTGCTCCCTGCCCCCCTCATTGAAGCAGAAGTGCAGGGTTACTGCCCTGGGAAGTGCAGGGCACCAGTGGATGTGGGGTTTGCTGGAGGTAGGGTCTGGCTTCAGGCAGGGGAAGGACTGCATGACTGGCTGGCTTCAGGCAGGGGGGTGCATCAGGGGTTGGCTGGAGACAGGGCAGGGAGGATGCGGCTGGTGCAGGCAAAGCAGAAGATGCAGGGCTGGCTGGAGACAGAGGCTTACTGCCGGCAGGGCAGGGCAGAGGATGCAGGGCTGGCTGCCGGCAGGGCGTGGGGCAGGGCCGGTGCAAGGAAGTTTCATGCCCTAGGGGAAACTTCCACCTTGCACCCTCCCCCCCCCGCACCCCTGCCCTGATGCGCCCCACCCGTGGCAGCTCCTCTCTCCACCCTGAGGCTCCCCTCTTGTGACAATTCTCCTGCTTTGCTCTGCGGCACCCCCCTCGCCCGAGCTCACCCCTGCTCTGAGCACAAGCACCCCGAGCACGCCGTGGCCGCTTCACTTCTCGCACCTCCAAGGCATGCGGCGCCTAAGCCTGCCAGGCAGTCAAGCACCCTTCTCTGAGCCACATCAGCCCTGACAGTTGACAATAGAGGCACCTTAACCCCCTGAGTTCCTTCAATGTGTCCCCCTCGGGGATCCAGCTCCGATCACCAGATACTCGGGGTATGTCTATACCACCTGCCGAATCGGTGGGCAGAGATCGATCCAGCGGGGGTTGATATATCGCGTCTAGTGTAGATGCAATACATTGAGTGCTCTCCCCTCGCCTGCTGTACTCCAGCTCGGTGAGAGGCGCAGGCAGTCTACGGGGAGCTGCAGCAGTCAACTCACCGCGACTGTGACATTATAAGTATAATCTAATATCTCATTGAAAGGTGACAGGGCCAGAAAGAGTTAATTAACTCACCTCACCGACTGACCTGATCCGTGGGTGAACCTTAAAAACTGGTTAACAAGATATGTAAATGAACAGAGCTTTGAAATGCAAGACTGAAGTGTTAGAGGTAGAAGGGGAGGTGTTTGCTCAGGTCTTGTGATGTCAGCAAACAAGTCTTGTCTATTGCTATAGTTTTAATTCAAAGAGAAAAAAAGAATATTAACATTTATGATGATACTTGAGTGAAATAGTATTATTGTCTGTGTCTCTTTGAAGGTTGTGGTAATCTGTATCGGAACTGTTTGATGGATGTACTAATTGCCAGGATGTTTGGAAGAAGAGTTAAGCCTATTGTTTTCTCAGGCTGAAAGGCTGCTGGAAATGTTTAAGAACCTGGGACACGATCCTTCTACATCTCAGATCTGCTTTGGGTTTCAAGAGGGGGAAACCTTAAGCCACAAGGATTGAGATCCCCAGTCATTGACTGGAGCCACCCTGAATATGGACATTGGATTATAACCTATGGACTATTTCTAAAAGGACTTTTGGCAACTACAAGCTCATCTCTACTTTGTATCTGAACCTCAAAAATTGAATTCAAGTCTATATGTCTATTAATCTTTTAACCAACACTCACTCTCTCTCTTTTCTTTTCTAATAAATTTTAGCTTAGTTAATAAGAATTGGCTATAGCATGTATTTTAGGTAAAATCTAAGTTATAATTGAACATGCTTATGTGACTGATCCTTTGGGATTGGAAGAATCTTTTCTTTTATATGATGAAGTAAGATTTTCAGGAATCATCATCATATCTAACAGGTGTGTCTGGACGGAGGCCTGAGGCTGGGTACTTTAAGGGAACTACGTGGTTTAAACTTCTAAATAACCAATGAGGTACTATAGAAGCTGTTTTGTGCTGGCTTGGTAAATCTAAGTATTGAAATAACCAGCAGCGTTTGGGATTTGTCTGCCCTGTTTTGTCTGCAATTCACTCTGATTGAGTGAGCTGAGCTGGCTCCCACGGGCAGCACCATCACACCTAAAGCCAGGCTGCAGAGATCCGGGGGATCTTAGGGGCCTTGGGGTGCACAGATACCTATGTCCAGGCCATAGCGGTCCCTGGGGGGCTTAGAGAGTTTTGGGGGGACACAGATACCAATCTCCATGCTCTAGGGGTCCCATGGGGGCTTAGAGGGTTCGTGGGGGGCACATATTCCTACATCCAGGCTGTAGGGTTACCAGGGGGGCTTAGGGGGTTAGTGGGGGGCAAAGATACCTACGTCCAGGCTAGAGGCATCCTGGGAGTCTTAGGGGATTTGTGGGGGCCAAAGACACCTATGATGTCCAGGCTGTAAGGGTACCAGTGGGTTTTAGGGGTTCGAGTGGGCACAGATAAGTATGTCCGGGCTGTATCGTTCCCAGTGGGGGTTAGAGGTTTCATGAGAGGCACAGATATCTACGTCCAGATTGTAGATGTCCCGGGAGGGGCGGGGTTAGGGGGGTTGTGGGAGTGCAAATACCTATGTCCAGGCTGTAGGGGTTCCTGGGGGCTTAGAGGGTTTCTGAGGGGCACATATACCTACGTGCACACTGAAGTGTCGCAAGGGGCTTATGGAGTCTATATGGGGTACAGATACCAATGTTCTGGCTGTATAGGTCCCTCAGGGGCTTAGGGGGTTTGTGGGGGGCACAGATACCTAAGTTCAGGCTGGAGGGATCTCTGAGTGTCTTAGGTGTTTGGTGGGAGGCACAGATACCTACGTCCAGGCTGCAGGGGTCTCGGAGGGGCTTAGGGTCTGTAACGGAGTGTGGGGGAGTCCGGTCCTGCACCCCTCTTCCTGGGACTCACAGTGACTCTCAGCCAGCCAGTAAAACAGAAGGTTTATTGGACAACAGGAGCGAAGGATACCGGAGAGCTTGGAGGCACAAGCAGGACCCCACAATCAAGTCCTTCTAGGGGTTCAGGAAACTTAGTTCCCAGTTTGGGAATCCCTGAATTCCAACCACCCAGACCTAAACCGAAACTGAACTAACCCAACTCCCTCCAGCTGGCCATTTCCTGTGTCCAGCTTCCCGGGCAAAGGTGCTGACCCCTCCCCCCACCTAGCTCAGGTTACAGGCTGAGCACGTGTCTGGTCCTAAAGTCACCCCCTGCTCTCCCATCCCCCACACAGACAGTCCCTACTCCATCACAGTAATGTACAGAGCATTTCCCGCATGGAGCAATATTGACACCTTGTGACCACACCAGGTAATGGACAGAGCATTTCCAGCATGGAGCAACAGTGACACCATGTAGCCATGCAGGGAAATGCGCAGAGCATTTCCTGGATGGAGCAACAGTGATTCTATGTGGCCACGCAGGGTAATGCACAGAGCATTTCTCTCATAGAGGAACAGTGACAACATGTGGCCATGCAGGGTAATGCACAGAGCATCACGCCTATGTAGAGGCTGTGGAGATCCCTGGGGGGCTTAGGGGTCGTGGGGGGCACAGATAGCTATCTCCAGGCTGAACACATTCTGGTGGGCATTAGGGGCTTCATGAGGGGCACAAATATCTAAGTCAGGGCTGGAGAGGTCCCTGGATGGCTTAGGGGGTTGTGGTGAGCATAGATACATACGTCCTGGCTGTAGTGGTCCCTGGGGGTTTAAGTAGCTGGTAATGGTCACAGAAAACTACGTATGGTCTGGAGGGGTCCCTGGGGGACTTAAGGGTTTGTGATTGCGCAGATACCTACGTACCGGTTGGAGGGGGCCCTGGGGAGCTTAGGGGGTTTGTGTGGCGTACACATAGCTATAACCAGGCTGGTGGGGGCCCTATGGGTCTTAGAAGGCTGGTGGGGGGCAGAGATACCTATGTAGGGACTGGAGAAGTCCTGGGGAGGGCTTTGGGGGTTCCTGGAAGTCACAAATATCTACGTCCAGGCTGGAGGAGTTCTGGGGGTATTAGGGAGTTGTGCGGGGGCACAGATACCTATATCGAGGCTGTAGGGGTCCTGGGGTTGCTTTGGGGAATTTTGGGGTACAGATACCTACTTCCATGCTGTAGGGGTCGCTGGGAGGATCAGTGGGTTCGTGAGGGTGCACAGATATCTACGTCCTGTCTATAGGGATCCTCGGGGGGGCTTAGGAGTTTGTAAGGGGCACAGATACATTCATCCAGGCAAGAGGGGTCCTAGGGACCTTAGGGGGTTCATACTGGGCACAGAAACCTACGTCTATGCTGGTGGGATTTTGGGGGTCTTAGGAGGGTTTTGTGGGCACAGATACCTATGTCGATGCTGGAGGGGTCCTGTCATGTCTTAGCGGATTCTTTGTGTCAGAGATACCTACATCTAGGCTGGAGGGGTTCCGGGGGGATTAGGTGTGTTTGGGGGGGGAACAGATATCTAAATCCTGAAGGTAGGTGGCCCTGGGTAGCTTAGGCGGTTTTTGTCCGTCACAGATACAAACATCCATGCTGTAGCGGTCCCGAGGGACTTTGTGGGGCTCTAGGGGTCACAGATACCTACCTACAGTCTGGAAGGTTCCTGTGGGTATTAAGGGGTGTGTGGGGCATACAGATGCCTACATCTGGGCTTGTGGGTTCCCTGGGGGGCTTAGAGGTTTGTGGAGAGCACAGATACCATTATCCAGACTAGATGGGTTCTGGTGGGATTAAGGGGTTGTGGGGGGCACAGATACCTATGTAAGCAGAAGCAGGATGAACTCTACCCTCACATCTGGTGGTGAATTATGGAAAGTGTGGAAAAGGATTTCAGGGTCTGATCATGCTTGCATAGACACACCCACCGTGCGTGACACGGCCACTGCAGCCTGGGATGGTTACTTTGGCAGCTATGGTATCCCCAGTTTATTTGTTGTTGGGGTGTGAGATGTGGAGGGTTGTCATCTTGATTGTGTCGATGAGGAACTGTGAAACAGCTTTGAGACATGGATTCTCACCATCAGTTGACTGGCACTCACTAGACAAGGGAGGGGGCTCCTTGGGTGAGCTTGAGTCACCAATTGCATTTTTTTTCTTTTAACAGTTGAATAGCAGTGTTGAATAGCTGCAGCGGCACAGGAGGCGGCGAACAGAGCAGCTAACAGGGGAGTTTCAGTGGGAGTTTCCAGGGGGAGGTTGCAGGGGAGAGCAAGGCAGAGGAACCGGGAAGGCAGACCAGGGAAGAGGCAGCCCTGCGCTGGTCGGTGGCCTGCGGTGCGGTGTGAGGCATGGATTGCCAGGCACAGAGTTGCACCGCTACGATGGAGGCAGAGGCAGCAGGTGCAGACACACTGAGGATGACTGGGTGTGGCAGCTGCGGCATGTACATGGTCCTAGAAGGAGCACCTGAAAGGAGTTTCATCTGCATGAAGTGTCGTCTGATAGAGCTGCTGGAGGAAAAGGTAAGGGGACTGGAGATGCAAGTGGAAACTCTGGCTGAGTTTAGAAGGGGATTTGAGCAGATGATGGAACACAGACTTGATGAGGCACAGGGGACAAGCTCAGGCGAGCGGACAAAAGCAGGACCTAAGGATTCTGAGGAGGGACTGCTGGGTGAGGAAAGTGGACAGTGGAAGCATGTCACTAGGAGAACCAGACAAAGGATAAGACGGGCCAGCGATGGACAAATAGAACTCAGGAATAGGTTTGCTGAGTTGGGAAATGAAGATGGAACACAGCGGGCTGCTGAAGGAGTTACGGCAAGGAAGAAGAGGCAAGCAGCTAGTCCTGCAGATGGAGGGGAGCAGTCAGTGGAGGCGACATCAAGTACGAGCCCTAGGAGGATTGTGAGGTCGAATACAAATCAGGAGGAATCACGGCCAGCTGCTGTGGGGGATAGACCGGAGAATCGCATTGTCACCAGGAAAAGGCAAGTCTACGTGATTGGAGACTCTCTACTGAGAAGAGTAGACAGGCCTGTAACTAAACCGGATCGGGAGAACAGAAGAGTGTGCTGTCTTCCGGGGGCTAAGATACAGGATGTGGACTTGAGCATGAATACGATCTTAGCGGGAGCGGGAAAAAATCCATTGATTATCCTTCATGTGGGAACGAATGATACAGCTAGTTACTCGCTGGACAGTATCAAGGAGGACTATTTCAGACTGGGGAAGAGGCTTAAAGACATCGAGGCTCAGGTGATCTTCAGTGGGATTCTGCCGGTTCCTAGAGCGGGGCGACGAAGGAGGGACAAGATTATGGCGATCAACAGATGGCTCAGGGAGTGGTGTTATAAGGAGGGCTTTGGTATGTACGGTCACTGGGACGCATTTACGGATAGACGACTGTTTGCTCAGGATGGACTTCATCTCAGCAAGGAGGAAAATAGGATTCTAGGATGGAGGCTCGCCGACCTCATCAAGAGGGCTTTAAACTAGAAAGTTGGGGGAGATGGTTGGGAAATGTTCGGGAGATCTCCACGCCAGAACATAACCTGGAGAGGGAAGTAAACAAAGTGAGCGGGGATACCCTTGTGGCCCCAAGATTTGATCCAAGGAGGAATAGTGGAGTAGAAACCAGAGTAACGGGTGATGCTGGTGGCAGACAGTTTGTGCACGACGGGGGAAAGAATGTCACTGACGCCAAACACCGAAAATTAAAAGGTTTGTACACTAATGCGAGGAGCCTAGGTAACAAGATGGAGGAACTGGAGTTACTCGTGCAGGAAGTCAAGCCGGATATTATAGGGATTACCGAAACCTGGTGGAATAGTACTCATGACTGGAGCACGGGTATTGAAGGCTATGTGCTGTTCAGAAAAGACAGGAAGAAAGGCAAAGGTGGGGGAGTAGCCTTGTACATCAATGATGAAATTAAATGTAGCGAAATAAGATGCGATGGAATGGATAAGACGGAGTCCGTCTGGGCAAAAATCACGCTGGGTAAAAAAGCAACTAGAGCTTCCCCTGAGATAGTGCTTGGGGTGTGCTACAGACCGCCGGGATCGGATTGGGATATGGATAGAGACCTCTTTAATGTCTTTAATGAAGTAAACACAAAGGGGAAATGTGTGATTATGGGGGACTTCAACTTCCCGGACATAGACTGGAGGACGAGTACTTGCACGAATAATAGGGGTCGGATTTTTCTGGATGTGATAGCGGATGGATTTCTTCATCAAGTAGTTGAAGCACCTACGAGAGGGGATGCCATTCTAGACTTGGTGTTGGTGAGCAGTGAGGACCTCGTAGAAGAAATGGTGGTAGGGGACAACCTTGGTTCGAGTGATCATGAGCTGATTCAGTTCAAACTAGATGGAAGGATAAACAAATGTAGTTCTGCGATTAGGGTTTTTGACTTCTCGAGGGCTAATTTTAAAGAGTTAAGGAAATTAGTTAGGGAAGTGGATTGGACGGAGGAATTAGTGGATTTAAATGTGGAGGAGGCCTGGAATTACTTTAAGTCACAGCTGCGGAGACTGTCGGAAGCCTGCATCCCGAGAAAGGGGAAAAGAACCATGGGCAGGAGTTGCAGGCCAAACTGGATGAGCAAGCAACTCAGAGAGGGGATTAGACAAAAGCAGAAAGCTTACAGGGAGTGGAAGGAAGGCAGGATCAGTAAAGAAAGCCACCTTGCTGAGGTCAGAACATGTAGGGATAAAGTGAGGAAGGCTAAAAGCCGCATTGAACTGGAACTTGCAAAGGGAATCAAAACCAATAGTAAAAGGTTCTACAGCCACATAAATAAGAAGAAAACAAAGAAAGAAGAAGTGGGGCCGCTATACACTGAGGATGGAATGGAGGTTAAGGATAACCTAGGCATGGCCCAACATCTAAACAAGTACTCTGCCTCGGTTTTTAATAAGACTAGTGAGGAACCTTGCGATGATGGAGGGATGATAAACGGGAATGTGGATATGGAAGTGGATATTACTGCAACTGAGGTAGAGGCCGTACTTTAACAGCTTGATGGGTCGAAGTCGGAGGGCCCGGACAATCTCCACCCGAGGATATTAAAGGAACTGGCGCGTGAAATTGCGAGCCCGTTAGCGAGAATTTTTAAGCAATCGATAATCTCGGGTGTTGTGCCGTATGACTGGAGGATTGCTAATGTAGTTCCTATTTTTAAGAAAGGGAAAAAGAGTGATCCGGGTAATTATAGGCCTGTTAGCTTGACGTCTGTAGTATGTAAGGTCTTGGAAAAAATTTTAAGGGAGAAAGTAGTTAAGGACATAGAGGTCAATGGTAATTGGGACGAACTGCAACACGGATTTACTAAAGGTAGATCGTGCCAAACCAATCTGATCTCCTTCTTTGAGAAGGTGACGGATTACTTAGATAAAGGAAATGCGGTAGATATAATTTACCTAGATTTCAGTAAGGCGTTCGACACGGTTCCGCACGGGGAGCTGTTAGTTAAATTGGAAAAGCTGGGAGTGAATATGAAAGTTGTAAGGTGGATAAGGAACTGGTTAAAGGGGAGACTCCAGAGGGTCGTATTGAAAGGTGAACTGTCGGACTGGAAGGAGGTCACCAGTGGAGTCCCTCAAGGATCGGTCTTGGGACCGATCTTATTTAACCTTTTTATTACTGACCTTGGCACAAAGAGCGGGAATGTGCTAATAAAGTTCGCGGATGACACGAAGCTGGGGGGTATTGCTAACACGGAGAAGGACAGGGATACTATTCAAGAAGATCTGAACCACCTTGTAAACTGGAGTAATAGAAATAGGATGAAATACAATAGTGAAAAGTGCAAGGTCATGCATTTAGGAATTAATAATAAGAATTTTGGATATACGTTGGGGGCGCATCAGTTGGAAGCGACGGAGGAAGAGAAGGACCTTGGGGTACTGGTTGATAGCAGGATGACTATGAGTCGCCAATGTGATACGGCTGTTAAAAAAGCAAATGCGATTTTGGGATGCATCAGGCGGGGTATTTCCTGCAAGGATAAGGAGGTGTTAGTACTGTTGTATACGGCGTTGGTGAGACCCCATCTGGAATACTGTGTGCAGTTCTGGTGTCCCATGTTCAAGAAGGATGAATTCAAACTGGAACAGGTTCAGAGACGGGCTACGAGGATGATCCGAGGAATGGAAAAACTGCCTTATGAAAGGAGACTCAAAGAGCTTGGCTTGTTTAGCCTGGCCAAAAGAAGGCTGAGGGGGGATATGCTCGCCCTATATAAATATATCAAGGGGGTTAACGTTAGGGAGGGAGAGGAATTATTTAAGTTTAGTACTAATGTAGCCACGAGGACGAATGGGTATAAACTGGATATTAGGAAGTTTAGACTTGAAATTAGACGAAGGTTTCTGACCATTAGGGGAGTGAAGTTCTGGAATAGCCTTCCGAGGGAAGTAGTAGGGGCAAAAGACTTTCCTGGCTTTAAGACAAAGCTTGATAAGTATATGGAGGGGATGTTATGATAGGATCGTCAATTTGGGCAATTGATCTTGAATTACCACCAGACAGGTCTGCTCAATGGTCTGCGGGGAGATGTTGCATGCGATGGGTACTGAGTTGCTGCGGAGAACTCCTTCTTGGGTGCTGGCTGGTGACTCTTGCCCACATGCTCAGGGTTTAGCTGATCGCCATATTTGGGGTCGGGAAGGAATTTTCCTCCAGGGCGGATTGGCAGGTGCCCTGGAGGTTTTTCGCCTTCCCCTGCAGCGTGGGGCACGGGTCGCTTGCTGGTGGTGTCTCTGCAGCTTGAGGTCTTCAAACCATTTTTGAGGATTTCAATAACTCGGTCCTGGGATAGGGGTTGTATAAAATTGGATGGGTGGGGTTCTGTGGCCTGCCTTGTGCAGGAGGTCAGACTAGATGATCAGATTGGTCCCTTCTGACCTATGAGTCTATGAGTCTATGATTTTTTTTTTCTTAAGAGTTGAATTTCTAGGTTCTTGAGCTGATATCACTGAAAAGATGTGTTAGCTTGTGGGGGACTCTGAAATTGTATTGTAGATCACAGTAGTTGGCAGACAGGAGCAGTTTGTGGGAGTGGCCCACGGAGTGAGGTGAGTCTAGCAGTTTTGGGGGACAGTTGGAGCAGAACACAGGTCGGCTGGCAGAGCAGCTGGTGGACCGAGCTGAGCAGTTTGTGGGGAAGACAAAAGCAGAATCCCATGAAGAGGCAGAGCAGTCAGCAGTGGACCACATAAGGTGCCCCTTTCTACTCAGGCTGGCAGGGGGAAAAACCCTGCAGATAGACTCTTGAACTCTGGGGTTGCGCAACTGTGGGTGATTTTGGGGTTGCTGGACTCTTGAAACATTGGAGATATTGGACTTTGGAGCCTTGGGGTGATTTGTGGATTGCTGGACTCATGAGCCCAGGGAAAAGGACACGGCCTAGTTGAGGTGTTTTCCCAATTTAATGCTATGCTGTTTATCTCACGTTATTAAACATTTTCTGCTACATCGACTCTATGCTTGCAAGAGGGGAAGTATTGCCTCTTTGAGGCACCTAGGGGTGCATATGTAAAATTTTCCCATGTCACTGGGTGGGGGCTCGAGCTGGTTTGCATTACATTGTAGGCAAGCGACCCGTATGTATTGAACCCAGTCCTTGCTGCTATCAGTTCAGCCTGGCAGAAGGGTTCCACCTACGTCCAGGCTCAAGGGGACCCTGGGGGGCTTAGGGAGTTCGTGGGGGGCACAGATATTTAGATCCAGGCTGTAGGGGGTCGGGGGGGCTCAGGAGTTTGGTGGGGGGCACAGATACCTACGTCCAGGCTGCAGGGGTCCCAGAGGGACTTAGGGGGTGTCACGTAGTGTGGTGGAATCTGGCCCTGCACCCCTCTTCCTGGGACACACAGTGACTCAGCCAGCCGGTAAAACAGAAAGTTTTTTTGGCCAACAGGAATGAAGGATACAGCAGGGCTTTTGGGCACAACCAGGACCCCTCAATCGAGTCCTTCTGGGGGTCCAGGAAGCTCAGTTCCCAGTTTGGGATTCCCTGAATTTGAACAACCCAGCTCCAAACCAAAACTGAACTAACTCCCTCCAGCCAGCACCTTCGTTTATTCAGCTTACTGGGCAAAGGTGCTGACCCCCTCCCCGCTGCCTAGCTTAAATTACAGGCTTAGGTCCTGTCCCTCACCTAAAGTCACCCGCTGCTCTCCCATCCCCCACACAGACAGTCCCCATTCCATCACAGTAATGCCCAGAGCATTTCGCGCATGGAGCAACAGTAACACTGTGTGGCCATGCAGGGTAATGCCCAGAGCATTTCTCCCGTGGAGCAACAGTGACACCATGTGGCCACACAGGGTAATGCACAGAGCATTTCCTGCATGGAGCAAGAGTGACAACGTGTGGCTACACAGGGTAATGCACAGAGCATTTCCCCCATGGAGCAACAGTGGCATCATGTGGCCACGCAGGGTTATACACAGAGCATTTCCAGCATGGAGCAACAGTGACACCATTTGGTCACGCAGGGTAATGCACAGAGCATGTCCTGCATGGAGCAACAGTGACACCATGTGGCCACACAGGGTAATGCACAGAGCATCGCACTTACGTGGAGGCTCTAGAGATTCCTCGAGGGCTTATGGGGGTTCGTAGGGTCACAGATACCTACATCCAGTATGGGCAGGACCCTGGGAGAGTTAGGGGGGTTGTGAGGGGCATAGGTACTTGCGTCCATGCTGCAGTAATCCTGGTGGGGATTAAAGGCTTCCTGGAGGACAGCAATATCTACATCCAGGCTGAAGGGGTCCCTGGACGCTTAGGGGGTTGTGGTGAGCACAGTGATCCCTGGGGATATAGGGACTTGGTGAGGGGCACAGATACCTATGTATGTCCTGGAGGGGTCCCTGGGGGGGGCTTATTGGTACTGTAGGAGACACAGATACATACGTCCAGGCTATATGCATTCTGGAGGGGCTTAGGGCTTTTGGGGGGCACAAATACCTACATCCAGGCTGGAGGGGTCCCGGGGGGCTTAGGTGGTTTGTGGGGAGGGGTACAGATATGTACATCCAGGCTGGAGAGGTTCCGGAGAGGATTAGGGGTTTTTGCGGATGGCAGAGTTACCTGTCTCCATACTCTAGGGGTCCCGGGGGGCTTAGGGTTTTTTGGGAGGCATAGATATCTATGTCCAGGTTGGAGTGGTTCCTGGGGGGTTTAGGGAGTTCCTGGGGGTGCACAGATACCTAGGTCCATGCTGTAGCATTCCCTGGGTGGATTAGGGTTTTTCTGGGTGGCAGAGATACCTACGTCTAGGCTGTAGGGGTCCCTGGGAGGCTTAGGGGGTTTGTGGGGGGCAGAGATACCTACTTCCAGGCAATAGGTCTTCCAGGGGGAATTAGTGTGTTGAGGGGGCACAGATACCTAGGTTCAGGCTGGAGGGTTCCCGAGGGGGGGGGGCTTACGCCGTTTGTGTTGGGCACAGATATCTGCATCCAGGCTGGAGTAGTCCCTGGGGGGGCTAAAGCGGTTTCTGGTGGGCAGAGATAACTACCTACAGGCTGGAGGGGTTTCTCGGCACTTAGGGGTTGTGGGGTCACAGATATTTCCATCCAGGCTGGAGGGTCCCTGGGGGGTTTAGCGGGTTCATGTGGGGCACAGATACCTAAGTCCAGGCTTGATGGGTCCAGGGGGGGCTTATGGGGTTCAGGGAGCACAGATGCTTATCTCTAGGCTATAGGGGTCCCTGGTTGGCTTAGGGGGTTTTGAGGGGCCCCAGATACCTAAGTCTATGCTGTAGGCGTCCCTACACGTGCTTATGGGTTCATGGGGTGCACAGATACTTATGTCCAGTGTGGAGGGGACAGGGGGGGTTGGGGTTTCATGAGGGGCACAGATACAAACCTCCAGGCTGTTGGAGTCCCAGGGAGGCTGTGGGGGTACAGAAACCTACATCTAGTCTGGATGGGTCCTGAGAGTTATAGGGGGTTTGTGGGGGGCACAGATACCTAGGTACAGACTGTCGGTGTCCCGAGGAGATTAGGCGGTTCACTGGGGGCTCAGATACATCCAGGCTGGATGTGTCCTGAGGAGCTTAGGGGGTTTGTTTTGTGCTCAGACACCTGTGTCCAGGCTGTAGGGATCCCTGGGGGCTTAGGGGGTTCGTGGGGGTCACAGGTAGTTACGTCCAGGCTGAAGGGGTAATGGGAGTGTTTAAGGGATCGGGGCTGACACAGATACCTACGTCCAGGGTCTAGGGGAGGCAGGAGAAGTGAAGCAGCCATGGTGTGCTTTCAAGTAGGGATAATAATGATCCACTCTTTCCTACCTCATGGTGGGTGGAGGATGGGGATCCATTGGAGAGTGTCACTAATAGTTGTGCATAATATGAGGTGTCCCATCACATTTACTCAGAGCAGATTATGACATAATAGATTAGCTGAAAGAGTCTTTTTTATTTGTATTTTTTTATTTTGGAATTGTTAAGAGCAGCAGTGACTTAGCTCAGACTGAAGCATCTTATCTAATTTTCAAGATCTAAGTGTCTCCTCCTTGTGTGTGATGACACAATTTAACACACTGTGACAAACAGGAGATGCTTTTGTTTTGCAACAAAATCTTTTTGCAAAGAACTTCCATCTCACTTGTTATGATTCTGAGAAACAAACTGGTTTAGTCTGAATGGGATATTTGGACAGAAACGGTTGGAATGAAATTTTCCCACCATCTCAGTTCCTGAGCTCTATCCCTGCCTCTGGGGGGATTTACTCATAGACTCATAGACTAATAGGTCAGAAGGGACCAATCTGATCATCTAGTCTGACCTCCTGCACAAGGCAGGCCACAGAACCCCACCCATCCAATTTTATAACAACCCCTATCCCGAGACCGAGTTATTGAAATCCTCAAAAATGGTTTGAAGACCTCAAGCTGCAGAGACACCACCAGCAAGCGACCCGTGCCCGACGCTGCAGGGGAAGGCGAAAAACCTCCAGGGCACCTGCCAATCCGCCGTGGAGGAAAATTCCTTCCCGACCCCAAAAATGGCGATCAGCTAAACCCTGAGCATGTGGGCAAGAGTCACCAGCTAGCACCCAAGAAGGAATTCTCCGCAGCAACTCAGTACCCATCGCATGCAACATCTCGCCGCAGACCATTGAGCAGACCTGTCTGGTGGTAATTCAAGATCAATTGCCCAAATTAACGATCCTATCATAACATCCCCTCCATATACTTATCAAGCTTTGTCTTAAAGCCAGGAAAGTCTTTTGCCCCTACTACTTCCCTCGGAAGGCTATTCCAGAACTTCACTCCCCTAATGGTCAGAAACCTTCGTCTAATTTCAAGTCTAAACTTCCTAATATCCAGTTTATACCCATTCGTCCTCGTGACTACATTAGTACTAAACTTAAATAATTCCTCTCCCTCCCTAACGTTAACCCCCTTGATATATTTATATAGGGCGAGCATATCCCCCCTCAGCCTTCTTTTGGCCAGGCTAAACAAGCCAAGCTCTTTGAGTCTCCTTTCATAAGGCAGTTTTTCCATTCCTCGGATCATCCTCGTAGCCCGTCTCTGAACCTGTTCCAGTTTGAATTCATCCTTCTTGAACATGGCACACCAGAACTGCACACAGTATTCCAGATGGGGTCTCACCAATGCCGTATACAACGGTACTAACACATCCTTATCCTTGCAGGAAATACCCAGCCTGATGCATCCCAAAATCGCATTTGCTTTTTTAACAGCCGTATCACACTGGCGACTCATAGTCATCATAGTGATTTGTTGTCTGTTAGAACAGGAGTCTGACTGGCGGCTTCTCTTTCTGGCTCTGCCACCGCCTTGCTGTGTAGGCCCTTGGGTAGGTCACCTCCCTTCTCTGTACCTCATTCTCCTCCCATTTGTCCAATGGGAACAGGGACAGTTCTCGAATTCTGGGCAGTAGTGAGCCTAAGTGAGAAAAGGGGTGTTGAAGCCCTCTGTGAAGAAGAAAGGGGAGTTTCACGGTGTTTTTGCACCAAGGAATTCTAAACCAAAACTGAACTAACACCCTCGAGTCCTTCTGGGGGTTCAGGAAGCTTAGTTCCCAGTTTCGGATTCTCTGAATTCCAACTACCCAGCTCCAAACCAAAACTGAACTAACTCCCTCCAGCCGACCCCTTCCTGTGTCCAGCTTCCAGGGCAAAGGTGCTCACTCTCTCAGCCCTGCCTAGCTCGAATTACAGGCTTAGGTCCTGTCCCTCACCTAAAGTCATCCCCTGCTCTCCCATCCCCCACACAGACAGTCCCCTCTCCATCACAGTAATGCCCAGAGCATTTCCCGCATGGAACAACAGTGACACTGTGTGGCCACTCAGGGTAATGCACAGAGCATCACACCTACGTAGAGGCTGTAGAGATCCCTGGGGCTTAGGGGTCATGGGAGGTACAGATAGCTACGTCCAGGCTGGAGGCATTCTGGGGGGCTTAAGGGGGTTCGTAGGGTCACAGATACCTACGTCCAGGATGGTCGGGACTCTGGGGGAGTTAGGGGGGTTGTGGGGGGCATAGGTACTTGAGTCCAGGGTGTAGAGGTCCTGGTGGGGATTAAGGGCTTCCTGGAGGACACCAATATCTACGTCTGGGCTGGAGAGGTCCCTGGACGGCTTAGAGGTTGTGGTGAGCACAGTGATCCCTGGGGGTTTAGGAACTTGGTGAGGGGCACAGATACCTATGTTTGTCCTGGAGGGGTCCCGGGGGGGGCTTAGTGGTATTGTAGGGGACACAGATACCTACGTCCAGGCTATAGGCATTCTGAGGGGGCTTAGGGCTTTGAGGGGGGACAGATACCTACATCCAGGCTGGAGGGGTCCCGGGGGGCTTAGGGGGGTTGTGGGGGGCACAGCTATGTACGTCCAGGCTGGAGAGGTTCCAGGGAGTATAAGGAATTTTTGTGGACAGCAGAGATACCTATCTCCAGGATCTAGGGGTCCCTGGTTGCTTAGGGTTTTTTTGGGGAGGTACAGATAACTATGTCCAGGTTGGAGTGGTTCCTGGGGGGTTTAGGGGGTTCCTGGGGGGCACAGATACCTAGGTCCATGCTGTAGGGGTCCCCGGGTGGATTAGGGGTTTTCTGAAGGGTACAGATACATACGTCTAGGCTGTAGGGGTCCCTGGGAGGCTTAGGGGGTTTGTGGGGGGCAGCGATACCTAAGTCCAGGCAATAGGGCTTCCAGGGGAAATTAGTGTGTTGGGGGGGCACAGATACCTAGATCCAGGCTGGAGGGTTCTCGATGGGGGCGGGCTTAGGCAGTTTGTGTTCGGCAAAGATACCTACCTCCAGGCTGGACGGGTGTCTCGGCACTTAGGGATTGTGGGTGGGGCACAGATACCTCCGTCCAGGCTGGAGGGTTCCTGGGGAGTTTAGCGGGTTCGTAGGGAGCACAGATACCTAAACACAGGCTGGAGGGATCCAGGGGGGCTTATGGGGTTCAGGGGGCACAGATACTTATCTCTAGGCTGTAGTGGTCCCTGGTGGGCTTAGGGGGCTTTGGGAGGCCCCAGATACCTAAGTCCATGCTGTAGGCGTCCCTACACGTGCTTATGGGTTCATGGGGTGCACAGATACTTATGTCCAGGCTGGAGGGGGCAGGGGGGGTTGGGGTTTCATGAGGGGCAAAGATACGAACCTCCAGGCTGTAGGAGTCCCAGGGGGGCTGTGGGGGTACAGATACCTTCATCTAGGCTGGAGGGGTCCTGGGGGGTATAGAGGGTTTGTGGGGGGCACAGATACCTAGTTACAGGCTGTCGGTGTCCCGAGGAGATGAGGCGGTTCACTGGGGGCTCAGATACATCCAGGCTGGATGTGTCCCGAGGAGCTTAGGGGGTTCGTGTGGTACTCAGACACCTGTGTCCAGGCTGTAGGGATCCTTGGGAGCTTAGGGGGTTCGTGGGGGTCACAGGTAGTTACGTCCAGGCTGAAGGGGTAATGGGAGTGCTTAAGGGATCGGGGCTGACACAGATACCTACGTCCAGGGTCTAGGGGTCCCGAGGGGATTGGGGGTTGAGTGGGGAACAGATACCTACGTCATAGCTGGAGGTGTCTTGGGTGGTTTAGGAGGTTCGTTGGAGTCACAGATACCTATGTCCAGGCTGTAGGGGTTCCTGGGGCATTCAGGGATTTCTGGGGGTCACAGATACCTACGTGCAGACTAGAGGGGTCCCAGAGGTCTCAGGAGAATTATGGGGGTCACAGATACCTACATGCAGACTGGAGGGGTCCTGGAGCGCTTAGGAGATTTATGGGGGGCACAGATACCAACATACTGGCTGTAAAGGTCCCTGGGGGGCTTTGTGGGTTCGGGGGGTACAGATACCAATGTCCTGGCTGTAGATCTTCCTGGGGTACATAGAGGGGTTGTGGTCGCTCATAACCCTACATCCAGGCTGTCGGGGTCCCGGGGGCCCCTGGCCAAATTGGGTCCCCGTGGAAAAGTCTCCCTCACGGTGGCCCCAGGGCTGGAGGAGCTCCCACTCCCTGATATGGCGCAGAGGCTGCAGCAGGGGCACAGAGCTTCTCTGGTGTCAGGGCCACAGCGGGGCAGGGGTAAAGGAGTGAGACCAGAGAAGCTCTGTGCCCCTGCTGCAGCACCCAGGTAGTAGAAGGGAGTGGGAGCTCTTCCAGCCCTGAGGCCACCGTGGAGGAACATCTACAGCCAGGACATTGGTATCTGTCATACATTAGAAGCAAGAGGAAGACTAAGGACAGGGTAGGCCCACTGCTCAGTGAGGAGGGGGAAACAGTAACGGGAGACTTGGAAATGGCAGAGATGCTTAATGACTTCTTTGTTTCAGTCTTCACTGAGATGTCTGAAGGAATGTCTAGTATAGTGAATGCTTACGGGAAGAGGGTAGGTTTAGAAGAGAAAATAAGGAAAGAGCAAGTAAAAAATCACTTAGAAAAGTTAGATGCCTGCAAGTCACCAGGGCCTGATGAAATGCATCCTAGAATACTCAAGGAGTTAATAGAAGAGGTATCTGAGCCTCTAGCTATTATCTTTGGGAAATCATGGGAGACGGGGGAGATTCCAGAAGACTGGAAGGGGGCAAATATAGTGCCCATCTATAAAAAGGGAAATAAAAACAACCCAGGAAACTACAGATCAGTTAGTTTAACTTCTGTGCCAGGGAAGATAATGGAGCAGGTAATCAAAGAAATCATCTCCAAACACTTGGAAGGTGGTAAGGTGATAGGGAATAGCCAGCATGGATTTGTAAAGAACAAATCGTGTCAAACTAATCTGATAGCGTTCTTTTATAGGATAACGATCCTTGTGGATAAGGGAGAAGCGGTGGATGTGATATACCTAGACTTTAGTAAGGCATTTGATACGGTCTCGCATGATATTCTTACAGATAAACTAGGAAAGTACAATTTAGATGGGGATACTATAAGGTGGGTGCATAACTGGCTGGATAACCGTACTCAGAGAGTAGTTGTTAATGGCTCCCAATCCTGCTGGAAAGGTATAACAAGTGGGGTTCCGCAGGGGTCTGTTTTGGGACCGGTTCTGTTCAATATCTTCATCAACGATTTAGATGTTGGCATAGAAAGTACGCTTATTAAGTTTGCGGATGATACCAAACTGGGAGGGATTGCAACTGCTTTGGAGGACAGAGTCAAAATTCAAAATGATCTGGACAAATTGGAGAACTGGTCTGAGGTAAACAGGATGAAGTTCAATAAAGATAAATGCATAGTGCTCCACTTAGGAAGGAACAATCAGTTTCACACATACAGAATGGGAAGAGACTGTCTAGGAAGGAGTATGGCAGAAAGAGATCTAGGGGTCGTAGTGGACCACAAGCTTAATATGAGTCAACAGTGTGATACTGTTGAAAAAAAGCAAACGTGATTCTGGGATGCATTAACAGGTGTGTTGTAAACAAGACACGAGAAGTCATTCTTCCGCTTTACTCTGCGCTGGTTAGGCCTCAACTGGAGTATTGTGTCCAGTTCTGGGCACCACATTTCAAGAAAGATGTGGAGAAATTGGAGAGGGTCCAGAGAAGAGCAACAAGAATGATTAAAGGTCTTGAGAACATGACCTATGAAGGAAGGCTGAAGGAATTGGGTTTGTTTAGTTTGGAAAAGAGAAGACTGAGAGGGGACATGATAGCAGTTTTCAGGTATCTAAAAAGGTGTCATCAGGAGGAGGGAGAAAACTTGTTCACCTTAGCCTCCAATGATAGAACAAGAAGCAATGGGCTTAAACTGCAGCAAGGGAGATTTAGGTTGGACATTAGAAAAAAGTTCCTAACTGTCAGGGTAGTTAAACACTGGAATAGATTGCCTAGGGAAGTTGTGGAATCTCCATTTCTGGAGATATTTAAGAGTAGGTTAGATAAATGTCTATTAGGGATGGTCTAGACAGTATTTGGTCCTGCCATGAGGGCAAGGGACTGGACTCGACGACCTCTCGAGGTCCCTTCCAGTCCTAGAGTCTATGAGTCTATGAGTAATCTGTGCCCCCATAAACCACCTAATCCCCACGGGAACCCCTACAGCCAGGATGTTGGTATCTGTCCCCCTATAAATCTCCTAAGCCCTCTGGAACCCTTCCAGTCTGAACGTAGGTATCTGTGACCCCCAGAAATCCCCGAATGCCCCAAGAATCCCTACAGCCTGGACTTAGGTATCTGTGACTCCAACGAACCTCCTAAACCACCCACGACCCCTTCAGCTAGGACGTAGGCATCTGTTCCCCCCTCAACCCCCAATCCCCTCGGGACCCCTAGACCCTGGACGTAGGTATCTGTGTCCGCCCCGATTCCCTAAGCATCCCCATTACCCCTTTAGCCTGGACGTAGGTATCTGTACTCCCACAAACCCCCTAAACGTCCCAGCGACCCCTTCAGCCTGGAAGTCCCTACTGTGACACCCACGAACCTCTAACCTCCCAGGGATCCCTACAGCCTGGACACAGGTGTCTGAGCACCCCACAAACCCCCTATGCTCCTCGGGACACATCCAGCCTGGATGTATCTGAGCCCCCAGTGAACCGCCTAATCTCCTCGGGACACCGACAGCCTGTACCTAGGTATCTGTGCCCCCCACAAACCCCCTATAACCCCCAGGACCCATCCAGACTAGATGTAGGTTTCTGTACCCCCACAGCCTCCCTGGGACTCCTACAGCCTGGAGGTTTGTATCTATGCCCCTCATGAAACCCCAACCCCCTCTGTCCCCTCCAGACTGAACATAAGTATCTGTGCACCCCACGAACCCATAAGCACGTGTAGGGACGCCTACAGCATAGACTTAGGTATCTGGGGCCCCCCAAAACCCCCTAAGCCCACCAGCGACCCCTATAGCCTAGAGATAAGCATCTGTGCTCCCTGAACACCATAAGCCCCCCCTGGACCCATCCAGCCTGGACTTAGGTATCTGTGCCCCACATGAACCAGCTGAGAACCCCAGGGACCCTCCAGCCTGGATCGAAGTATCTGTGTCCCCCACAACTCCTAAGTGCCGAGAAACCCCTAAAGCATGGAGGTAGTTATCTGTGCCCACCAGAAACCGCTTTTGCCCCCCAGGGACCACTCCAGCCTGGATGCAGATATCTGTGCCCAACACAAACGGCGTAAGCCCACCCCCGGGAACCCTCCAGCCTGAACCTAGGTATCTGTGACCCCCCAACACACTAATTCCCCCTGGAAGACCTATTGCCTGGAAGTAGTTATCTCTGCCCCCCACAAACCCCTAAGCCTCCCAGGGACCCCTACAGCCTAGACGTAGGTATTTCTGCCACCCAGAAAACCCCAAATCAACCCAGGGAACCCTACAGCATAGACCTAGGTATCTGTGCCCCCCCAGGAACTCCGTAAACCCCCCAGGAAACACGCCAACCTGGACATAGATATCTGTGCCTCCCAAAAAACCCTAAGCCCCCCGGGACCCCTAGAGTATGGAGATAGGTTTCTCTGCCATCCGCAAAAACCCCTAATTCTCTCCGGAACCTCTCCATCCTGGATGTACATATCTGTGCCCCTCCCCACAAACCACCTAAGCCCCCCGGGACCCCTCCAGCCGGGATGTAGGTATCTGTGCCCCCCAAAGCCCTAAGCCCCTCCAGAATGCCTATAGCCTGGACGTAGGTATCTGTGTCTCCTACAGTACCACTAAGCCCCCCCCAGGGACCCCTCCAGGACATACATAGGTATCTGTGCCCCTCACCAATTCCCTATACCCCCAGGGATCACTGTGCTCACCACAACCCTCTAAGCGTCCAGGGACCCCTTCAGCCTGGACGTAGATATTGCTGTCCTCCAGGAAGCCTTTAATCCCCACCAGGACCTCTACAGCCTGGACGCAAGTACCTATGCCCCTCACAATCCCCTTAACTCTCCCAGGGTCCCGCCCATACTGGATGTAGATATCTCTGACCCTAAGAACCCCCACAAGCCCTCGAGAGATCTCTACAGCCTCCACGTAGGTGCGATGCTCTGTGCATTACCCTGTGTGGCCACATGGTGTCACTGTTGCTCCATGCGGGGAAATGCTCTGTGCATTACCCTGCGTGACCACATGGTGTCACTGTTGCTCCATGCAGGAAATGCTCTTTGTATTACCCTGCGTGGCCACATGGTGCCACTGTTGCTCCATGCATGGAAATACTCTGTGCATTGCCCTATGTGGCCACACGGTGTCACTGTTGCTTCATGCAGGAAATGCTCTGTGCATTACCCTGTGTGGCCACATGGTGTCACTGTTGCTCCATGCAGGAAATGCTCAGTGCATTACCCTGTTTGGACACATGCTGTCACTGTTGCTCCACGGGGGAAATGCTCTGGGCATTACCCTGCATGGCCACACATTGTTACTGTTGCTCCATGCAGGAAATGCTCTGTGCATTACCCTGCGTGGCCACACGGTGTCACTGTTGCTCCATGCAGGAAATGCTCTGTGCATTACCCTGCGTGGCCACATGGTGTCACTGTAGATGCACGGGGGAAATGCTCTGGGCATTGCCCTGCATGGCCACACAGTGTTACTGTTGATCCATGCGCGAAATGCTCTGGGCATTACTGTGATGGAGTGGGGACTGTCTGTGTGGGGGATGGGAGAGCAGGGGGTGACTTTAGGTGAGGGACAGGACCTAAGCCTGTAACTCGAGCTAGGCAGGGCTGAGAGAGTGAGCACCTTTGCCCGGGAAGCTGGACACAGGAAGGGGTCGGCTGGAGGGAGTTAGTTCAGTTTTGGTTTGGAGCTGGGTAGTTGGAATTCAGAGAATCCCAAACTGGGAACTAAGCTTCCTGAACCCCCAGAAGGACTCGACTGACGGGTCCTGGTTGTGCCCCAAAGCCCTGCTGTATCCTTCTTTCCTGTTGGCCAAAACAACCCTCTGTTTTACTGGCTGGCTGAGTCACTGTGTGTCCCTGGAAGAGGGGTGCAGGGCCAGATTCCAGCACACTCCATGACACCCCCTAAGCCCCTCTGGGACCCCTGCAGCTGGGACGTAGGTATCTGTGCCCCCCACCAAACCCCTGAGCCCCCCAAGGACCCCTACAGCCTGGACTTAGATCTCTGTGCCCCCCAGGAACCCCCTCAAATCCCCAGAGACCCCTTCAGCCTGGACATAGGTGGAACTCGTCTGCCAGGCTGAATTGATAGCAGCAAGGACTGGGTTCAATACATAGGGGTCCCTTCCCTATTACGTAATGCAAACCAGATCGAGCCCTCACCCAGTGACATGGGAAAATTTTACATACACACCCCTAGGTGCTTCAAAGAGGCAATACTTCCCCCCTCGCAATCATAGAATCTGGGTATAGCAGAAAATGTTTAATAACGTGAGATAAACAACATAGCATTAAATTTGGAAAACACCTCAACTTGGCCGTGTCCTTTTCCCTGGGCTCTAGAATCTAGCAATCCCCAAATCACCCCAAGACTCCAAAGTACAATACCTCAAATATTTCGAGACTCCAGCAACCCCATAATCACCCACATTCCCGCAGCCCCAAAGTTCAAGAGTCTATCTGCCGGGATTTCCCCCCTGCCAGCCTGGGTAGAAAGGGGCACCTTACGTGGTTCACTGCTGTCTGCCCTGCCTTTCAGTGGGATTCTGCTTCTACCTTTCCCACAAACTGCTCAGCTCAGTCCACCAGCTGCTCTGCTCCACCAGCCAACCTGAGATCTGCTCCAGCTGTCTCCAAAAACTGCTTAGCTTACTTCACTCCGTGAGCCATTCCAAGTATTCCACAAACTGCTCTTGCTCATCAGCTGCTCCTCAATATAGTTTCAAACTTCCCCACTCTTTAACACAGCACTTCAATGACTTCAGCTCAGGAACATGCATCTTCAGTTATTAAGAAATTCAACAACCATCTCTACTATTCAACTGTTAAAAGAAAAGAAGATGTAATTGGTGTTTCTGGCTCATCCAACGAGCCCACTCCCTTGTCTAGTAAGTAGCACTCAGCTGATGCTGAGAATCCCTGTCTCAAAGCTGTTTCACAGTTCCTCATCCACACAGTCAGGGTGACAACACTCCACATCTCACACCCCAACAACAAATAAACTGGGGATACCATAGCTGCCAAAGTAACCATCCCAGGCTGCCGTGGCCGTGTCACGCACGGTGGGTGTGTCTATGCAAACATGATCAGACCCTGAAATCCTTTTCCACACTTTCCATAATTCACCACCAGATGTGAGGGTAGAGTTCATCCTGCTTCTACTTACATAGGTATCTGTGCCCCCCACAACCCCCTAATCCCACCAGAACCCATCTAGCCTGGATAATGGTATCTGTGCTCTCCACAAACCTCTAAGCCCCCAAGGGAACTCACAAGCCCAGATGTAGGCATCTGTATGCCCCACACACCCCTTAATACCCACAGGAACCTTCCAGACTGTAGGCAGGTATCTGTGACTCCTAGAGCCCCACAAAGTCCCTCGGGACCCCTACAGCATGGATGTTTGTATCTGTGACCGACAAAAACCGCCTAAGCTACCCAGGGCCACCTACCATCAGGATGCAGGTATCTGTTCCCCCCCCCCCAAACACACCTAATCCCCCCGGAACCCCTCCAGCCTAGATGTAGGTATCTCTGACCCCACGAATCCGCTAAGACATGACAGGACCCCTCCAGCATCGACATAGGTATCTGTGCCCACACAACCCTCCTAAGACCCCCAAAACCCCTCCAGCATAGACGCAGGTATCTGTGCCCAGCATGAACCCCCTAAGGTCCTAGGACCCCTCTTGCCTCGATGAATGTATCTGTGCCCCTTACAAACCCCTAAGCCCCCCCCCCAGGATCCCTATAGACAGGACGTAGATATCTGTGCACCCTCACGAACCCACTGATCCTCCCAGCGACCCCTACAGCATGGAAGTAGGTATCTGTACCCCAAAATTTCCCAAAGCAACCCCAGGACCACTACAGCCTCGATATAGGTTTCTGTGCCCCCGCACAACTCCCTAATACCCCCAGAACTCCTCCAGCCTGGACGTAGATATTTGTGACTTCCAGGAACCCCCAAAGCCTTCCCCAGGACTTCTCCAGTCCCTACATAGGTATCTCTGCTCCCCACCAGCCTTCTAAGACAAATAGGGCCCCCACCAGCCTGGTTATAGATATGTGTACGCCACACAAACCCCCTAAGCTCCCCAGGGCCCCCTCCAACTGGTACGTAGGTATCTGCGCAACCACAAACCCTTAAGTCCCCCAGGGACCGCTCCAGACCATACGTAGGTTTCTGTGACCCTTACCAACTCCTTAAACCCCCAGGGGCCACAACAGCCTGGACGTATGTATCTATGCTCACCACAACCCCCTAAGCCATCCAGGGACCTCTCCAGCCCTGACGTAAATATTTGTGCCCCTCATGAAGCCCCTAATGCCCACCAGAATGTCTCCAGCCTGGACGTAGCTATCTGTGCCCCCCACGACCCCTAAGCCCCCCAGGGATCTCTACAGCCAGTACATAGGCGTGATGCTCTGTGCATTACCCTGCATGGCCACATGTTGTCACTGTTCCTCTATGAGAGAAATGCTTTGTGCATTAACCTGCATGGCCACATGGAATCACCGATGCTCCATCCAGGAAATGCTCTGTGCATTTCCCTGCATGGCCACATGTTGTCACTGTTGCTCCATGCTGGAAATGCTCTGTCCATTACCTGGTGTGGTCACAAGGTGTCAATGTTGCTCCATGAGGGAAATGCTCTGTGCATTACCGTGCGTGGCCACATGGTGTCACTGTTGCTCCATGCGGGAAATGCTCTGTGCATTACCCAGTGTGGCCACACGGTGTCACTGTTGCTCCATGCGGAAATGCTCTGGGCATTACTGTGATTGAGTAGGGGCTGTCTGTGTGGGGGATGGGAGAGCAGGGGGTGACTTTAGGACCGGACACGTGCTCAGCCTGTAACCTGAGCTAGGCGGGGGGAGGGGTCAGCACCTTAGCCCGGGAAGCTGGACACAGGAAGGGGCCAGCTGGAGGGAGTTGGGTTAGTTCAGTTTCGGTTTTGGTCTGGGTGGTTGGAATTCAGGGATTCTCAAACTGGGAACTAAGTTTCCTGAACCCCTAGAAGGACTTGATTGTGGGGTCCTGTTTGTGCTTCCAAGATCTCCGGTATCCTTCGCTCCTGTTGTCCAATAAACCTTCTGTTTTACTGGCTGGCTGAGAGTCACTGTGAGTCCCAGGAAGAAGGGTGCAGGACCGGACTCCCCAACACTCCAAGACAGACCCTAAGCCCCTCCGAGACCCCTGCAGCCTGGACGTAGGTATCTGTGCCTCCCACCAACCACCTAAGACACTCAGAAATCACTCCCACCAACCACCTAAGACACTCAGACACTCAGCCTGAACTTAGGTATCTGTGCCCCCCACAAACCCCCTAAGCCCCTGAGGGACCTATACAGCCAGAACATTGGTATCTGTACCCCATATAGACTCCATAAGCCCCTTGCGACACTCCAGTGTGCACGTAGGTATATGTGCCCCTCAGAAACCCTCTAAGCCTCCAGGAACCCCTACAGCCTGGACATAGGTATTTGCACTCAATCAACCCCCATAACCCCCCCCTCCCGGGACATCTACAATCTGGACGTAGGTATCTGTGCCCCTCACGAAACCTCTAACCCCCCCTGGGAACGATAGAGCCTGGACATACGTATCTGTGCCCACTCGAACCCCTAAAACCCACTGGTACCCCTACAGCCTGGACATCATAGGTGTCTTTGGCCCCCACAAATCCCCTAAGACTCCCAGGATGCCTCCAGCCTGGACGTAGGTATCTTTGCCCCCCACTAACCCCCTAAGCCCCCCTTGTAACCCTACAGCCTGGATGTAGGAATATGTGCCCCCCACGAACCCTCTAATCCCCCATGGGACCCCTAGATCCTGGAGATTGGTATCTGTGTCCCCCCCAAACTCTCTAAGCCCCCCAGGGACCGCTATGGCCTGGACATAGGTATCTGTGCACCCCAAGGCCCCTAAGATCCCCCGGACCTCTGCAGCCTGGCTGTAGGTCTGACGGTGCTGCCCGTGGGAGCCAGCTCAACTCACTTAATCAGAGTGAATTGCAAACAAAACAGGGCAGACAAATCCCAAACGCTGCTGGTTATTTCAATACTTAGATTTACCAAGCCAGCACAAAACAGCTTCTGTAGTACCTCACTGGTTACTTAGAAGTTTAAACCACGCAGTTCCCTTAAAGTACCCAGACTCAGGCCTCCGCCAGACACACCTGTTAGATATGATGATGAATCCTGAAAATCTTACTTCATCATGTTAATGAAAAGATTCTTCCAATCGTAAAGGATCAGCCACATAACCAGGTTCAATTATAACTTAGATTTTACCTAAAATGCATGCTATAGCCAATTCTTATTAACTAAGCTAAAATTTATTAGAAAAGAAAAGAGAGAGAGTGAGTGTTGGTTAAAAGATTAATAGACATATAGACTTGAATTCAATTTTTGAGGTTCAGATACAAAGTAGAGATGAGCTTGTAGTTGCCAAAAGTCCTTTTAGAAATAGTCCATAGGTTATAATCCAATGTCCATATTCAGGGTGGTTCCAGTCAATGACTGGGGATCTCAATCCTTGTGGCTTAAGGTTTCCCGCTCTTGAAACCCAAAGCAGATCTGAGATGAAGAAGGATCGTGTCCCAGGTTCTTTAACATATCCAGCAGCCTTTCGGCCTGAGACAACAATAGGCTAAATTCTCCTTCCAAGCATCCTGGCAATTAGTACAGAGTAATTTATTCATTAAACAGTTCAGATACAGATTACCACAACCTTCAAAGAGACACAGACAATAATACTATTTCACTCAAGTATCACCATAAATGTTAATATTCTTTTTTTGCTCTTTGAGTTAAAACTATAGCAATAGACAAGACTTGTTTGCCTACATCACAAGACCTGAGCAAACACCTCCCCTTCTACCTCTAACACTGCAGACTTGCATTTCAAAGCTCTGTTCATTTACATATCTTGTTAACCAGTTTTTAAGGTTCACCCACGGATCAGGTCAGTCGGTGAGGTGAGTTAATTAACTCTTTCTGGCCCTGTCACCTTTCAATGAGATATTAGATTATACTTATAATGTCACAGTCGCGGTGAGTTGACTGCTGCAGCTCCCCGTAGACTCTGCCTGTGCCTCTCACCGAGCTGGAGTACAGCAGGCGAGGGGAGAGCACTCAATGTATTGTATCTACACTAAACGCGATATATTAACCCCCGCTGGATCGATCACTGCCCACCGATTCGGCAGGTGGTATAGACATACCCCGAGTCTCTGGTGATCGGAGCTGGACCCCCGAGGGGGACACATTGAAGGAACTCAGGGGTTAAGGTGCCTCTATTGTCAACTGTCAGGGCTGCTGCGGCTCAGAGGAGGGTGCTTGACTGCCTGGCAGGCTTAGGCGCCGCAAGCCTTGGAGGTGGGAGAAGTGAAGCGGCCACGGCGTGCTCGGAGTGCACGTGCTCGAAGCAGGGGTGAGCTCGGGCGAGGGGGGTGCCGCAGGGCAGAGCAGGAGAGCTGCCACAAGAGGGGAGCCTCAGGGTGGAGGTGGGAGCTGCCACGGGTGGGGCGCCTCAGGGCAGGGGTGGGGGGGAGGGTGCAAGGGCGAAGTTTCACCTAGGGCATGAAAATTCCTTGCACCAGCCCTGTCCCACGCCCTGCCTGGAGCCAGCCCTGCACCCCCTGCCCTGCCCTGCCGGCAGTCAGCCTCTGTCTCCAGCCAGCCCCGCACCTTCTGCTTTGCCTGCACCAGCTGCATCCTCCCTGCCCTGTCTCCAGCCAGCCCCTGATGCACCCCCCTGCCTGAAGCCAGCCAGCCACGCAGACCTTGCCCTGCCTGAAGCCAGACCCTACCTCCAGCCAACCCCACATCCACTGGTGCCCTGCACTTTCCAGGGCAGTAACCCTGCACATCTGCTTCAATGAGGGGGGCAGGGAGCATCTGGGACCCACACATATGCACACCCTAGAGTGACCAGACAGCAAGTGTGAAAAATCGGGACAGCGTGGGGGGTAATAGGATCCTAGATAAGACCCCAAAATTCGGACTGTCCCTATAAAATTGGGACATCTGGTCACCACAGCACACCCCCAGGACTCCTGAGTTCCATTGCTGGGTTTCCTATTGGTTCCTCTGCTGGTTGTTTTCCTTTTCCTGGGGACTTTGGGCAAGTTGCTCCCCACTCTCGGGCTCTGTCCCCAGCAGTCAAATGGGGATTTCATACCTTCCCGCTATTGGAAAGTGCTGGGAGAATCTCCCAGCAAAAGCTGCTCTGATAGTGCTAAGCAGCATCTGACCAATCAAGGTCGGAGCTCACTGCCCAGGAGAAGTGCTTGGCTCTGGGGTTTCACTTCAGCCCAGTGTAGAGAGAGAGCCCTAACTATGGAGTTTGGCTCAAGAAGACCAAGTCTCCAATTTGTTAAGGGTGTTTTGAATTTCAATCCTGTGCTCCAAAGTGCTTGGTGTCAGTTGTAAACTTTAAGAGCATGCTCTCCACTCCATTTTCCAAATCATTCTTGAAAATATAGAATAGTACCTGACACCGGACTGATCCCTGCCAGACCCACTAGGTTCACCCTTCCCGTTGGGCAGCTAAACATGGAGAAGGGCTCCTGGAGTCTTGGCTTTCAACCAGCTCTGCACCCACATTACACTGATTGCAGCTGGACTGCATTTCCCTCGTTTGCTTCTGAGAATGTCCTATGGGACTGTGTCAAAATCCTTAGTAACACCAAGCTAGATCCCATTTATTGTTTACTCACCTCTACCAGGCCCAGAACCCTGCCAAAGAAGGAAAGAGGATTGGTTTGGAATGATTTGTTCTTGACAATTCCATACTCACTAGTCATAAGAACCAAATCATCCCGTCGGTGCTGCTGACAAACTGAGTGTTTAAGAATGTATTGCAGGATCTCTCCAGCTATGGCAGTCAGGCTAGCTAGTCTGTAAGTCCCAGAGGTCTTTTTGTTCCCCTTTGAAAGATAGGTCCTGTCTTGTTCATGGATGGGAAGATCTTCTTTTTCAAGGGTCTCAGACGAGAACTGGGGCACAACACCTGGTTTGTTAAGGCCACAAAAACGGAGGCAGGAACCTCTTCTCTGCTGTTGGCAAAGAACCACAGGTACCTAAAAGATAGGGACTTACATCTTTGAATGGGCTTTAAAAAGGCAGTGGTTAATAAGTTTGGCCCCGACCATTTCTTGTTTCCAAAGACTAGACATTTTAGCAAACTTTAGAATTCCTTGGTGCTAAACACTGTGAAACTCCCCTTTCTCCTTCACAGAGGGCTTTATTACCCCTTATCTCACTTGGGCTCTAAACTGCCCATAGTTCGAGAACTGTTCCTGTTCCGATTGGACAGATGGGAGAAGGGAAGTGACCTACCCAAGGCCTACACAACAAGGCTATGGCAGAGCCAGAAAGAGAAGCAACCAGTTCTGACTCCTGTTCTAACAGATGAAAACACCCCAGAGCCCAGGAATCGAGATGGTGGGAAAATTTCATTCAAACCGTTTCTGTCCAAAAATCCCATTTAGACTAAACCAGTTTGTTTCTCAAAATCATAACAAGTGGGATGAAAGATCTCTGCAAAAATATTTTGTTGCAAAACAAATTCATCTCCTCTTTGTCAGAGTGTCTTAAATTGTCTCCTCGCACACAAAGAGGAGACACTTGCATCTCAACCATTAGATAAGATGCTTCAATCTGAGCTAAGTCGTTTCTACTATTAACAATTTCAAAATAAAAAAATACAAATAAAATAGACTATTTCAGCTAATCTATTATGTCATAATCTGCTCTGAGTAAACATGATGGGAAACTTCATATTATGCACTACTTCTAGTGACACTCCCAAATGGATCCGCATCCTTCACCCACCATGAGGTAGGTAAGAGCGGATCATTATTATCCCTACTTGAAAGAGGGAGAAGCTAAGGCTGAGAAAGGAGAATTGACTTGTCTTAGGTCACACAGCCCGTCAGAGGCAGTGTTGGGAATAGGACCGAAGAGCCCTGATTTTCAAACAAACCATCGGATCTTGAATTTCAGACATTGAATGACCTGAATACTGTGCTCTCAGATGAGCTCCAGACCAACAACAGTGACAGTAATTATTCAGCAAGTATTTGAGGAGAACTGCAATGTTAGAGGGAATCATCAACTGCTCAGAGACAATTAATGCAGAGAAGCAGCAAAATTAATCAAAGATAGAACTGGTTCTGACTTATTTACTTGATCTTAAAAGAGAACAACAAGGACCTGAGTCTCCTCCCTGTCAATAACCCCCTGCTCAACCAATCAGGGTAGAGACTGAGGACGGGAGGCTGAGGGTTCTCACCAGAGAGCCCAAAGGATGGCCCAGGTCACCGGTGGGGATCACTGCCCGAGCACTATTTCAGTCCCACATTTTTGGGTGGACCTTCCATAGTGGGAGCTGCAGAGGACTTCCCTGCAACACACACACACACACACCTCCGTCCTGTTGTTGGGAAGGGAACAGGAGAAAGGACAAAAGAAGCAAGAGAAGAAGAGGAGGGAGGGATGGAGGAAGAGGTGAAACAAAAAGGACAAACCCTAATGTCCCCAGCGATTCTAAGGGACAAAATCCCAGGTGCGCAATAAAATTCTGCCTCCTTAAGCTCGTGTTTTCCATGCCTAGAATTCACTTGTCACCAGATAGATCAGACTGAACAGGTTTCAAACCTCCAGGAGGCTCTTACCTTCTAAACAGGGACGGCTGTTTTCTAGTAAAATCACTACAAGGGAAGGAGGAAACTCGAAAGAGGTTCCTCCTGGCGCTCACGTCCATGACCCCAAATAATCTCTCAGTCCTCAAAGAGAGACCTGGAGAAGGAAACGTGCTGAAGCAAAGCCACAGAGGTCTCTGAGGTTTCCCTGGCCCCTCGCCCCTGTCCTGCCTGGCTGATGTCAGCATCTCTCTGTGAGGTCACCACCTCCCCACCACCTTTGACCAATAGTCTGAGGTCCTGCAAAAGGCCTTTGTGATGTCACTGCCACACCCCTCCCTTGCTGGGCTAATGTCCTGCCCCTGGCCAGGCACTTTGGAGGTTTGAGCTACTCCCTGTGGATCACCCCACTCAAGGAGCGTTCGTTCTAGGCAGCAAGCCGGCTAGACAGGAAAACATCAGACGCTGCTCCCAATGCTACACTCAGTTTTTCAGAAATTAGTCGACTTCATGGTCAGAAGACACCATTAGAGCATCTAACCTGCATATCACAGGCCTCCTGTATGACATAACAGCTACTTTGGGGGCAAACACATTCCAGAAAGGCATCTAGTCTTCATTAAATGACATCAGGAGATGGTGAATCCACCACTTTCCTTGGTAGCTTGCTCCTGTGGTGAATCATCCTCGCTGTTGACTATTGTGCCTCAGTTGTAATATGAATTTGTCTCTTTTCACTTTCCAGCCATTGGGTCTTGTTATGCCTTTCTCTGCTCCATTCAAGAGCCCGTAAATACCCAATCTTTTCTCTCCATTAAGGCCCTTCAACATTTCAATGAAATCACCTTTCAATCTTCTTTTGATAAGCTAAACAGGTTGAGCTCTTTCAATAGCTCACTGGAAGGCATTTTTCTCCAGCCCTCAGAACATTTGGTGGCTCTTTGCTGCCCTAGCTCCAATTTCACAACATCTTTTTCAAATGAGGATACCAGAACTGGAGGCAGTAGAAAGGTTGTATAAAGGTAAAATTAAATAGGTTGCAGAGGAGTTTTTTTTAATTTCGGCTTTTGTTGCTAAAAATTTTGTCTCTCTGCGGTGAGAAAAAACACTCCCCGAATGCCAAAATTTGAGCCATGAAAAGCGGCAGTGTGAACAGCGCATCATAGGTGGAGCTGTGCTCCCGGTGACAAAGCTCCTGCCCCTCATTGGAGGTAGTTTGGCTTTGTTGCCGGGGAAGCTCTCTCTCAGCGATAAGGACGGCCACACAGCGCACCTTACAATGGCATGGTTAGAGTGGCACAGCTGCACCGTGGTAAGGTGCGCGGTGTAGACACAGCCTCAGAGCTGGGGAAAGCCGACAGGCGCTGAGGAGCACAGGGTTCAGACAGAGACATCCGTTAGGAGAGGAACTATTCACAGGGATTCTCTATAGCCTAGTAAGGTGGAGAGGATGGAAGATGATAATGTACAGGTAGGTTCTGATGAGAAACAGTGAAATGAAAGAGTCTCCCTCAATTACATCATGTAATAGCAGACAGCTAAAATGGGACACATTTTAGAAGTGCTTAAATACAAACGCTAAACGTCTAAGTACTAAGACTGGTGAATTTGAGTGCCTGGTATTGAGTGACGATATTGATAGAATAGGCATCACAGAAACCCTTGCACCCCCTCCTGCACCCACATGGGGAGACTGACCTGTGTGCATGGAGCAGCTGGCATTGCTGCCCCCCACTCCTCCCTGGAACGCTGCTCATCTGGGCACCCCTAGGGGCTGTGGGATGTGGGGGCAAGAAGTGAGATCATCCGAGCTCCCTGCATCCAGGTCACTTTCCTCAGCCGGGCTGCATAGCGGGAGGGCAGAGAGCAGCAGCTTCTGATGCTCCCCTCACAGCACAGCCCAAGTGGGAAAAGTGACCAGGACGCATGGAGCACATAGGGTTGCTCCTTACTCCCCTCAAACCTCTATGGACCCATGGAGGAGCATTGGGGCAGGGGAGAGCAGTGAGCACCTTTGCACTGCCACACGGTGCCCTTTGACCCCTGGAGCCCTGGGCGGCTATCGGGGGGCACCACCCCTAAGGCCGGCCAGGCTCCCCAGAACGAGCAGCAGAAAACACAGAGACTGGCCACACACTGAGCAGTGGTAGCCTGGGCGGCTCGTAATGGAGGCTCAGGGGGGAGGGGTGTCATAACATTTTTTCCCAGATTTGGACCTTAGCGTCCAAAATATGGGTGTTAGCATGAAAACCTCCAAGCTTAGTTACCAGCTTGGACCTGGTAAAGCTGCCACCAGCCAGGGATTTATACAGTGCCTGGCTCACTGTGGTCTCCCCAAAACCTTCCCCGGGGGACCCCCAGACTCAGATGCCTTGAGTCTCACAACAAAGGGGAATAAACCATTTCCCTTCCCCCTCCTCCCCTCCAGGTGTTCCCTCCCTGGGTTCCTGGAGAGATATACAGAAGCAAGCTCCGTGAATCTAAACAGAGGGACTCCCCCCTCCTTGTTTCCAGTCCTGGAAATAGAAGTACCAAGATAGCTAATCTCTCTTCCCCCTTACCCAGAGGGTATGCAAAGTCAGGCTAGTAAATCTAACACAACGAGATTTTCCCCCTGACTTCTTCCTCCCACCAATTCCCTGGTGAGCTGCAGACTCAATTCCCTGGAGTCCCCACTAAAGAAAAAATCCAACAGGTCTTAAAAAGAAAGCTTTATATAAAAAGAAAGAAAAGGACATAAAAATGGTCTCTCTGTATTAAGGTGACAAATACAGGGTTATTTGCTTAAAAGAAAAAAATGAATAAACAGCCTTATCCAAAAAGAATACAATTTAAACATTCCAGCAACTACACACATGTAAATACAAAAAAAAACCAATATAAACTTATTGTCTTATTATCTTTGTACTTACAACTTGGAAACAGAAGATTAGAAAGGCAGGAGATAGAAAAATCACTCTCATAGCCGAGACGCCACAGACACAAGACAAAGAACAAAGAACTCACACACAAACTTCCCTCCACCCAGATTTGAAAAAGTCTTGTTTCCTGATTGGTCCTCTGGTCAGGTGTTTTAGGTTACTGGTGTTACCCCTTTATAGGTAAAAGAACATTAACCCTTAGCTATCTGTTTATGACAAGGGGGCTCAGCCTCCCCAAACCTTGCACTGCCAAGGGGACAGTGGGGCCCATGATCAGGGGCCCTGGCCAAGTTAGGTCCCCCTGGAAAAGTCTCCCCTATGTCAGCCCCAGGGCTGGAGGAGCTCCCACTCCCTGCTACAGCCCGGGGGCTGCAGCAGGGGCACAGAGCTTCTCTGGTCTCAGGGCCACAGCGGGGCAGGGGTAAAGGAGTGATAGGGTGGGGCTGGTGGGGGAAGGGGTGGAACAGAAGTGACAGTGGATGGGGCCATGGGTGGAAGGGGGTAGAGCCACAGACAGAAGGTAGGGGCATGGTTCTGGTGCTGGGGCCCCCACACTTGTTCTCCCTTTCCCGGGGGTTTGGCATCACTAGCCCCGGCTTAGCGAGTAGGGTTCAGTGGTCCCCATAATGTGGGGTGCGACTCCTAGGGGGACACAGAGGAACATTCATGGGGGCACCTCAGGACCTGAGCCAGCCCACATAGAGGGCAGGGAGGGAGCACCACTCTGCCACAGCTCTTCCCCAACCCCACCCTCAGCCTGAGACTCTGGCTCCCAGCCCGGCGTCGACCCCTTTACCCCTGTCCGCACCCCTCACCCCAGCAAGCAACAGCCCCACTCCTCCCAGCCCCGGTTCTTGACCGTGGCTTCCGAGGGGCCACAGCCATGGCTAAGAGGGCACAATGTGAAATGTTTGGGGACCACTGGTTTAGGGTGACGTCCTCAATCACTTCTCTGCAGTCCAATAAAAGCTATTCCTCACTCACCTACCCCTCCATCAGGACGGACTAGGTCTGTTCTGCTGCCCTTCACTCATACAGGAAGGAGAATAACATTTC
>NW_026115061.1:2993175-3026609 GCF_025201925.1 Gopherus flavomarginatus | reverse complement strand
CGTACAGGTTGGAGGCGGCCCTGGGGAGCTTAGGAGGTTTGTGTGGCGTACACATAGCTATAACCAGGCTGGTGGGAGCCCTATGGGTCTTCGAAGGCTGGTGGGGGGCAGAGATACCTATGTAGGGACTGGAGAAGTCCTGGGGAGGGCTTTGGGGGTTCCTGGAAGTCACAAATATCTACGTCCAGGCTGGAGGAGTTCTGGGGGTATTAGGGAGTTGTGCGGGGGCACAGATACCTATATGGGGGCTGTAGGGGTCCTGGGGTTGCTTTGGGAAATTTTGGGGTACAGATACCTACTTCCATGCTGTAGGGGTCGCTGGGACGATCAGTGGGTTCATGAGGGTGCACAGATATCTACGTCCGGACTATAGGGATCCTGGGGTGGGCTTAGGGGTTTGTAAGGGGCACAGATACATTCATCCAGGCAAGAGGGGTCCTAGGGACCTTAGGGGGTTCATGCTGGGCACAGATACCTGCCTCTAGGCTGGAGGGGTTTGGGGGGTCTTAGGAGGGTTGTGTGGGCACAGATACCTATGTCGATGCTGGAGCGGTCCTGTCATGTCTTAGCGGATTCGTGGGGTCAGAGATACCTACATCTAGGCTGGAGGGGTTCCGGGGTGATTAGGTGTGTTTGGGGGGGGAATAGATACCTACATCCTGATGGTAGGTGGCCCTGGGTAGCTTAGGCGGTTTTTGTCGGTCACAGATACAAACATCCATGCTGTAGGGGTCCCGAGGGACTTTGTGGGGCTCTAGGTGTCACAGATACCTACCTACAGTCTGGAAGGTTCCTGTGGGTATTAAGGGGTGTGTGGGGCATACAGATGCCTACATCTGGGCTTGTGGGTTCCCTGGGGGGCTTAGAGGTTTGTGGAGAGCACAGATACCATTATCCAGGCTAGATGGGTTCTGGTGGGATTAGGGGGTTGTGGGGGGCACAGATACCTATGTAAGCAGAAGCAGGATGAACTCTACCCTCACATCTGGTGGTGAATTATGGCAAGTGTGTAAAACGATTTCAGGGTCTGATCATGTTTGCATAGACACACCCACCGTGCGTGACACGGCCACGGCAGCCTGGGATGGTTACTTTGGCAGCTATGGTATCCCCAGTTTATTTGTTGTTGGGGTGTGAGATGTGGAGTGTTGTCACCCTGATTGTGTGGCTGAGGAACTGTGAAACAGCTTTGAGACAGGGATTCTCACCATCAGTTGAGTGGCACTCACTAGACAAGGGAGAGGGCTCCTTGGGGGAGCTAGAGTCACCAATTGCACTTTTTTTCTTTTAACAGTTGAATAGCAGTGTTGATTTATTATTCTCTTAAGAATTGAATTTCTAGGTTCTTGAGCTGAAATCACTGAAAAGATGTGTTAGCTTGTGGGGGACTCTGAAACTGTATTGCAGAACACAGCAGTTGGCAGACAGGAGCAGTTTGTGGGAGTGGCCCACGGAGTGAAGTGAGTCTAGCAGTTTCGGGGGACAGCTGGAGCAGAACACAGGTCGGCTGGCAGAGCAGCTGGTGGACCGAGCTGAGCAGTTTGTGGGGAAGGCAAAAGCAGAATCCCATGGAGAGGCAGAGCAGTCAGCAATGGACCACATAAGGTGCCCCTTTGTACTCAGGCTGCCAGGGGGAAAAACCCTGCAGATAGATTCTTGAACTCTGGGGTTGTGCAACTGTGGGTGATTTTGGGGTTGCTGGACTCTTGAAACATTGGAGATATTGGACTTTGGAGCCTTGGGGTGATTTGGGGATTGCTGGACTCAAGAGCCCAGGGAAAAGGACACGGCCTAGTTGAGGTGTTTTCCCAATTTAATGCTATGTTGTTTATCTCACGTAATTAAACATTTTCTGCTACACCCAGACTCTATGCTTGCGAGAGAGGAAGTATTGCCTCTTTGAGGTACCTAGGGGTGCGTATGTAAAATTTTCCCATGTCACTGGGTGGGGGCTCAAGCTGGTTTGCATTACATTGTAGGCAAGGGACCCCTATGTATTGAACCCAGTCCTTGCTGCTATCAGTTCAGCCTGGCAGAAGGGTTCCACCTACGTCCAGGCTCAAGGGGTCCCTGGGGGTTTAGGGAGTTCGTGGGGGGCACAGATATCTAGGTCCAGGCTGTAGGGGGTCGGGGTGGGCTCAGGAGTTTGGTGCGGGGCACAGATACCTACGTCCAGGCTGCAGGGGTCCCAGAGGGACTTAGGGGGTGTCACCTAGTGTGGTGGAATATGACCCTGCACCCCTCTTCCTGGGACACACAGTGACTCAACCAGCCAGTAAAACAGAAGGTTTTTTTGGCCAACAGGAATGAAGGATACAGCAGGGCTTTTGGGCACAACCAGGACCCCACAATCGAGTCCTTCTGGGGGTTCAGGAAGCTTAGTTCCCAGTTTATGATTCCCTGAATTCCAACCACCCAGCTCCAAACCAAAACTGAACTAACTCCCTCCAGCCAGCCCCTTCCTTTATTCAGCTTCCTGGGCAAAGGTGCTGACCTCCTCCCCGCTGCCTAGCTTAAGTTACAGGCTTAGGTCCTGTCCCTAACCAAAAGTCACCCGCTGCTCTCCCATCCCCCACACAGACAGTCCCCACTCCATCACAGTAATGCCCAGAGCATTTCGCGCATGGAGCAACAGTAACACTGTGTGGCCATGCAGGGTAATGCCCAGAACATTTCCCCGTGGAGCAACAGTAACACCATGTGGCCACACAGGGTAATACACAGAGCATTTCCACGCATGGAGCAACATTGGCACCATGTGGCCACGCATGGTAATACACAGAGCATTTCCTGCATGGAGCAACAGTGGCACCGTGTGGCACGCAGGGTAATGCACAGTGCATTTCCTGCATGGAGCAACAGTGACACCGTGTGGTCACGCAGGGTAATGCACAGAGTATTTCCAGCATGGAGCAACAGTGGCACTGTGTGGCCACGCAGGGTAATACACAGAGCATTTCCTACATGGAGCAACAGTGACACCATGTGGTCACGCAGGGTAATGCACAGAGTATTTCCCCGCATGGAGCAACAGTGACACCGTGTGGCCACACAGGGTAATGCACAGAGCATCGCACCTACGTGGAGGCTGCAGAGATCCCTCGAGGGCTTACGGGGGTTCGTAGGGTCACAGATACCTACATCCAGTATGGGCTTGACCCTGGGAGAGTTAGGGGGGTTGTGAGGGGCACCGGTACTTGCGTCCAGGCTGTAGAGGTCCTGGTGGGGATTAAAGGCTTCCTGGAGGACAGCAATATCTACATCCAGGCTGAAGGGGTCCCTGGACGCTTAGGGGGTTGTGGTGAGCACAGTGATCCCTGTGGGTATAGGGACTTGGTGAGGGGCACAGATACCTATGTATGTCCTGGAGTGGTCCCTGGGGGGGCTTAGTTTTACTGTAGGAGACACAGATACCTACGTCCAGGCTATAGGCATTCTGGGGGGGCTTAGGGCTTTGGAGGGGCACAGATACCTACATCCAGGCTGGAGGGGTCCCGGGGGGCTTAGGTGGTTTGTGGGGAGGGGCACAGATATGTACATCCAGGCTGGAGATTTTCCGGAGAGGATTAGGGGTTTTTGCGGATGGCAGAGATACCTATCTCCATATTCTAGGGATCCCGGGGGGCGTAGGTTTTTTTGGGAGGCACAGATATCTATGTCCATGTTGGAGTAGTTCCTCGGGGGTTTAGGGAGTTCCTGGGGGGCACAGATACCTAGGTCCATGCTGTAGGGTTCCCTGGGTGGATTAGGGATTTTCTGGGTGGCAGAGATACCTACGTCTAGGCTGTAGGGGTCCCGGGGAGGCTTAGGGGGTTTGTGGGGGGCAGAGATACCTACTTCCAGGCAATAGGTCTTCCAGGGGGAATTAGTGTGTTGGGGGGCACAGATACCTAGGTTCAGGCTGGAGCGTTCCCAGCGAGGGGGGCTTACGCCGTTTGTGTTGGGCACAGATATCTGCATCCAGGCTGGAGTGGTCCCTGGGGGGGCTAAAGCGGTTTCTGGTGGGCACAGATAACTACCTCCAGGCTGGAGGGGTTTCTCGGCACTTAGGGGTTGTGGGGTGCACAGATACTTCCATCCAGGCTGGAGGGTCCCTGCGGGGCTTAGCGGGTTCATGTGGGGCACAGATACCTAAGTCCAGGCTGGATGGGTCCAGGGGGGGCTTATGGGGTTCAATTAGCACAGATGCTTATCTCTAGGCTATTGGGGTCCCTGGTTGGCTTAGGGGGTTTTGGGGGGCCCCAGATACCTAAGTCCATGCTGTAGGCGTCCCTACAGGTGCTTATGGGTTCGTGGGGTGCACAGATACTTATGTCCAGTCTGGAGGGGAGAGGGGGGTTGGGGTTTCATGAGGGGCACAGATACAAACCTCCAGGCTGTAGAAGTCCCAGGGAGGCTGTGGGGGTACAGATTCCTACATGTAGTCTGGATGGGTCCTGGGGGTTATTGTGGGTTTGTGGGTGGCACAGATACCTAGGTACAGGCTGTCGGTGTCCCGAGGAGATTAGGCGGTTCACTGAGGGCTCAGATACATCCAGGCTGGATGTGTCCCGAGGAGCTTAGAGGGTTTGTGGGGTGCTCAGACACCTGTGTCCAGGCTGTAGGGATCCCTGGGGGCTTAGGGGGTTCGTGGGGGTCACAGGTAGTTACGTCCAGGCTGAAGGGGTAATGGGAGTGCTTAATGGATAGGGGCTGACACAGATACCTACGTCCAGGGTCTAGGGGAGGCAGGAGAAGTGAAGCGGCCATGGTGTGCTTTCAAGTAGGGATAATAATGATCCACTTTTACCTACCTCATGGTGGGTGGAGGATGGGGATCCATTGGAGAGTGTCACTAAGAGTAGTGCATAATATGAGGTGTCCCATCACGTTTACTCAGAGCAGATTATGACATAATAGATTAGCTGAAACAGTCTTTTTTATTTTTATTTTTTTTATTTTGGAATTGTTAAGAGCAGCAATGACTTAGCTCAGACTGAAGCATCTTATCTAATTTTCAAGATCTAAGTGTCTCCTCCTTGTGTGTGATGACACAATTTAACACACTGTGACAAACAGGAGATGCTTTTGTTTTGCAACAAAATCTTTTTGCAAAGAACTTCCATCTCACTTGTTATGATTCTGAGAAACAATCTGGTTTAATCTGAATGGGATATTTGGACAGAAACGGTTGGAATGAAATTTTCCCACCATCTCAGTTCCTGAGCTCTATCCCTGCCTCTGGGGGGATTTGTTGTCTGTTAGAACAGGAGTCTGACTGGCGGCTTCTCTTTCTGGCTCTGCCACCGCCTTGCTGTGTAGGCCCTTGGGTAGGTCACCTCCCTTCTCTGTACCTCAGGCTCCTCCCATTTGTCCAATGGGAACAGGGACAGTTCTCGAATTCTGGGCAGTTGTGAGCCTGAGTGAGAAAAGGGGTGTTGAAGCCCTCTGTGAAGAAGAAAGGGGAGTTTCACGGTGTTTTTGCACCAAGGAATTCTAAACCAAAACTGAACTAACTCCCTCCAGCCGACCCCTTCCTGTGTCCAGCTTCCCGGGCAAAGGTGCTCACTCTCTCAGCCCTGCCTAGCTCGAGTTACAGGCTTAGGTCCTGTCCCTCACCTAAAGTCAACCCCTGCTCTCCCATCCCCCACACAGACAGTCCCCACTCCATCATAGTAATGCCCAGAGCATTTCCCGCATGGAACAACAGTGACACCATGTGGCCACGCAGGGTAATGCCCAGAGCATTTCCTGCATGGAGCAACAGTGACACTGTGTGGCCACTCAGGGTAATGCACAGAGCATCAAACCTACGTAGAGGTTGTAGAGATCCCTGGGGGCTTAGGGGTCATGGGAGGTACAGATAGCTACATCCAGGCTGGAGGCATTCTGGGGGGCTTAAGCGGGTTCGTAGGGTCACATATACCTACGTCCAGGATGGTCGGGACTCTGGGGGAGTTAGGGGGGTTGTGGAGGGCATAGGTACTTGCGTCCAGGGTGAAGAGGTCCTGGTGGGGATTAAGGGTTTCCTGGAGGACACCCATATCTACGTCCGGGCTGGAGAGGTCCTTTGACGGCTTAGAGGTTGTGGTGAGCACAGTGATCCCTGAGGGTTTAGGAACTTGGTGAGGGGCACAGATACCTATGTTTGTCCTGCAGGGGTCCCTGGGGGGGCTTAGTGGTATTGTAGGGGACACAGATACCTACGTCCAGGCTATAGGCATTCTGGGGGGGCTTAGGGCTTTGGAGGGGCACAGATACCTACATCCAGGCTGGAGGGGTCACGGGGTTCTTAGGGGGGTTGTGGGGGGCACAGCTATGTACGTCCAGGCTGGAGAGGTTCCAGGGAGTATAAGGAATTTTTGTGGACAGCAGAGATACCTATCTCCAGGATCTAGGGGTCCCTGGGGGGCTTAGGGTTTTTTGGGAGGCACAGATAATTATGTCCAAGTTGGAGTGGTTCCTGGGGGGTTTAGGGGGTTCCTGGGGGGCACAGATACCTAGGTCCATGCTGTAGGGGTCTCCGGGTGGATTAGGGTTTTCTGAGGGGTACAGATACATACTTCTAGGCTGTAGGGGTCACTGGGAGGCTTAGGGGGTTTGTGGGGGGCAGCGATACCTAAGTCCAGGCAATAGGGCTTCCAGGGGGAATTAGTGTGTTGGGGGGGCACAGATACCTATATCCAGGCTGGAGGGTTCCCGATGGGGGGGGGGGGCTTAGGCAGTTTGTGTTCTGCAAAGATAGCTAACTCCAGGCTGGAGGGTCGTCTCGGCACTTAGGGATTGTGGGGGGGCACAGATACCTCCGTCCAGGCTGGAGGGTCCCTGGGGAGCTTAGCTGGTTCGTAGGGGGCACAGATACCTAAATCCAGGCTGGAGTGATCCAGGGGGTCTTATGGGGTTCAGGGGGCACAGATACTTATCTCTAGGCTGTAGTGGTCCCTGGTGGGCTTCGGGGGTTTTGGGGGGCCCCAGATACCTAAGTCCATGCTGTAGGCGTCCCTACAGGTGCTTATGGGTTCATGGGGTGCACAGATACTTATGTCCAGGCTGGAGGGGTCAGGGGGGGTTGGGGTTTCATGGGGGGCAAATATACGAACCTCCATGCTGTAGGAGTCGAAGGGGGGCTGTGGGGGTACAGATACCTACATCTAGGCTGGAGGGTTCCTGGGGGGTATAGAGGGTTTGTGGGGGGCACAGATACCTAGGTACACGCTGTCGGTGTCCCGAGGAGATGAGGCGGTTCACTGGGTGCTCAGATACATCCAGGCTGGATGTGTCCCGAGGAGCTTAGGGGGTTCGTGCTGTGCTCAGACACCTGTGTCCAGGCTGTAGGGATCCCTGGGGGCTTAGGCGGTTCGTGGGGGTCACAGGTAGTTACGTCCAGGCTGAATGGGTAATGGGAGTGCTTAAGGGATCGGGGCTGACACAGATACCTACGTCCAGGGTCTAGGGGTCCCGAGGGGATAGGGAGTTGAGGGGGGAACAGATACCTATGTCATAACTGGAGGTGTCTTGGGTGGTTTAGGAGGTTCGTTGGAGTCACAGATACATAAGTCCAGGCTGTAGGGGTTCCTGGGGCATTCTGGGATTTCTGGGGGTCACAGATACCTACGTGCAGACTAGAGGGGTCCCAGAGGTCTTAGGAGAATTATGGGGGTCACAGATACCTATATGCAGACTGGAAGGGTCCTGGAGCGCTGAGGAGATTTATGGGGGGCACAGATACCAACATACTGGCTGTAAAGGTCCCTGTGGGGCTTTGTGGGTTCGGGGGGTACAGAAACCAATGTCCTGGCTGTAGATGTTCCTGGGGTACATAGAGGGGTTGTGGTCGCACATAACCCTACATCCAGGCTGTCGGGGTCCCGGGGGCCCCTGGTCAAATTGGGTCCCCCTGGAAAAGTCTCCCTCATGGTGGCCCCAGGGCTGGAGGAGCTCCCACTCCCTGATATGGCGCAAAGGCTGCAGCAGGGGCACAGAGCTTCTCTGGTGTCAGGGCCACAGTGGGGCAGGGGTAAAGGAGTGAGACCACAGAAGCTCTGTGCCCCTGCTGCAGCCCCCAGGTAATAGAAGGGAGTGGGAGCTCTTCCAGCCCTGAGGCCACCGTGGAGGAACATCTACAGCCAGGACATTGGTATCTGTCATACATTAGAAGCAAGAGGAAGACTAAGGACAGGGTAGGCCCACTGCTCAGTGAGGAGGGGGAAACAGTAACGGGAGACTTGGAAATGGCAGAGATGCTTAATGACTTCTTTGTTTCAGTCTTCATTGAGAAGTCTGAAGGAATGTCTAGTATAGTGAATACTTACAGGAAGAGGGTAGGTTTAGAAGAGAAAATAAGGAAAGAGCAAGTAAAAAATCACTTAGAAAAGTTAGATGCCTGCAAGTCACCAGGGCCTGATGAAATGCATCCTAGAATACTCAAGGAGTTAATAGAAGAGGTATCTGAGCCTCTAGCTATTATCTTTGGGAAATCATGGGAGACGGGGGAGATTCCAGAAGACTGGAAGGGGGCAAATATAGTGCCCATCTATAAAAAGGGAAATAAAAACAACCCAGGAAACTACAGACCAGTTAGTTTAACTTCTGTGCCAGGGAAGATAATGGAGCAGGTAATCAAAGAAATCATCTGCAAATACTTGGAAGGTGGTAAGGTGATAGGGAATAGCCAGCATGGATTTGTAAAGAACAAATCGTGTCAAACTAATCTGATAGCATTCTTTGATAGGATAACGAGCCTTGTGGATAAGGGAGAAGCGGTGGATGTGATATACCTAGACTTTAGTAAGGCATTTGATACAGTCTCGCATGATATTCTTATAGATAAACTAGGAAAGTACAATTTAGATGGGGCTACTATAAGGTGAGTGCATAACTGGCTGGATAACCGTACTCAGAGAGTAGTTTTTAATGGCTCCCAATCCTGCTGGAAAGGTATAACAAGTGGGGTTCCGCAGGGGTCTGTTTTGGGACCGGTTCTGTTCAATATCTTCATCAACGATTTAGATGTTGGCATAGAAAGTACGCTTATTAAGTTTGCGGATGATACCAAACTGGGAGGGATTGCAACTGCTTTGGAGGACAGGGTCAAAATTCAAAATGATCTGGACAAATTGGAGAAATGGTCTGAGGTAAACAGGATGAAGTTCAATAAAGATAAATGCAAAGTGCTCCACTTAGGAAGGAACAATCAGTTTCACACATACAGAATGGGAAGAGACTGTCTAGGAAGGAGTATGGCAGAAAGAGATCTAGGGGTCGTAGTGGACCACAAGCTTAATATGAGTCAACAGTGTGATACTGTTGCAAAAAAAGCAAACGTGATTCTGGGATGCATTAACAGGTGTGTTGTAAACAAGACACGAGAAGTCATTCTTCCGCTTTACTCTGCGCTGGTTAGGCCTCAACTGGAGTATTGTGTCCAGTTCTGGGCACCACATTTCAAGAAAGATGTGGAGAAATTGGAGAGGGTCCAGAGAAGAGAAACAAGAATGATTAAAGGTCTTGAGAACATGACCTATGAAGGAAGGCTGGAGGAATTGGGTTTGTTTAGTTTGGAAAAGAGAAGACTGAGAGGGGACATGATAGCAGTTTTCAGGTATCTAAAAAGGTGTCATCAGGAGGAGGGAGTAAACTTGTTCACCTTAGCCTCCAATGATAGAACAAGAAGCAATGGGCTTAAACTGCAGCAAGGGAGATTTAGGGTGGACATTAGGAAAAAGTTCCTAACTGTCAGTGTGGTTAAACACTGGAATGGATTGCCTAGGGAAGTTGTGGAATCTCCATCTCTGGAGATATTTAAGAGTAGGTTAGATAAATGTCTATTAGAGATGGTCTAGACAGTATTTGGTCCTGCCATGAGGGCAGGGAACTGGACTCGATGACCTCTCGAGGTCCCTTCCAGTCCTAGAGTCTATGAGTCTATGAGTAATCTGTGTCCCCCATAAACCACCTAATCCCCATGGGAACCCCTACAGTCAGAATGTTGGTATCTGTCCCCCTATAAATCTCCTAAGCCCTCTGGAACCCTTCCCGTCTGAACGTAGGTATCTGTGACCCCCAGAAATCCCCGAATGCCCCAGGAACCCCTACAGCCTGGACTTAGGTATCTGTGACTCCAGCGAACCTCCTAAACCACCCAGGACCCCTTCAGCTAGGACATAGGCATCTGTTCCCCCCTCAACCCCCAATCCCCTCGGGACTCCTAGACCCTGGACGTAGGTATCTGTGTCCGCCCCGATTCCCTAAGCACCCCCATTACCCCTTTAGCCTGGACGTAGGTATCTGTACTCCCACAAACCCCCTAAACGTCCCAGCGACCCCTTCAGCCTGGAAGTCCCTATCTGTGACATCCACGAACCTCTAACCTCCCAGGGATCCGTACAGCATGGACACAGGTGTCTGAGCACTCCACAAACCCCCTAAGCTCCTCGGGACACATCCAGCCTGGATGTATCTGAGCCCCCAGTGAACCGCCTAATCTCCTCGGGACACAGACAGTCTGTACATAGGTATCTGTGTCCCCCACAAACCCCCTATAACCCCCATGACCCATCCAGATTAGATGTAGGTATCTGTACCCCCACAGCCTCCCTGGGACTCCTACAGCCTGGAGGTTTGTATCTGTGCCCCACATGATACCCCAACCCCCCCTCCCCTCCAGACTGGACATAAGTATCTGTGCACCCCACGAACCCATAAGCACCTGTAGGGACGCCTACAGCATGGACTTAGGTATCTGGGGTCCCCCAAAACCCCCTAAGCCCACCAGGGGCTCCTATAGCCTAGAGATAAGCATCTGTGCTCCCTGAACCCCATAAGCCCCCCCTGGACCCATCCAGCCTGGACTTAGGTATCTGTGCCCCACATGAACACGCTAACGCCCCCAGGGACCCTCCAGCCTGGATGGAAGTATCTGTGCCCCCCACAACCCCTAAGTGCCGAGAAACCCCTCCAGCCTGGAGGTAGTTATCTGTGCCCACCAGAAACCGCTTTAGCCCCCCAAGGGACCACTCCAGCCTGGATGCAGATATCTGTGCCCAACACAAACGGCGTAAGCACCCCCCCCGGGAACCCTCCAGCCTGAACCTAAGTATCTGTGCCCCCCCAACACACTAATTCCCCCTGGAAGACCTATTGCCTGGAAGTAGGTATCTCTGCCCCCCACAAACCCCCTAAGCCTCCCAGGGACCCCTACAGCCTAGATGTAGGTATCTCTGCCACCCAGAAAACCCCTAATCCACCCAGGGAACCCTACAGCATGGACCTAGGTATTTCTGCCTCCCAGGAACTCCCTAAACCCCCCAGGAACCACTCCAACCTGGACATAGATATCTGTGCCTCCCAAAAAACCCTAAGCCCCCCGGGACCCCTAGAGTATGGAGATAGGTATCTCTGCCATCCGCAAAAACCCCTAATCCTCTCCGGAAAATCTCCAGCCTGTATGTACATATCTGTGCCCCTCCCCACAAACCACCTAAGCCCCCCGGGACCCCTCCAGCCTCGATGTAGGTATCTGTGCCCCCCCAAAGCCCTAAGCCACCCCAGAATGCCTATAGCCTGGACGTAGGTATCTGTGTCTCCTACAGTACCACTCTGCGCCCCCAGGGACCCCTCCAGGACATACATAGATATCTGTGCCCCTCACCAAATCCCTATACCCCCAGGGATCACTGTGCTCACCACAACCCCCTAAGCGTCCAGGAACCCCTTCAGCCTAGACGTAGATATTGCTGTCCTCCAGGAAGCCTTTAATCCCCACCAGGACCTCTACAGCCTGGACGCAAGTACCTATGCCCCTCGCAACCCCTCTAACTCTCCCATGGTCCCGCCCATACTGTATGTAGGTATCTGTGACCCTACTAAGCCCCGTAAGCCCTCGAGGGATCTCTACAGCCTCCACGTAGGTGCGATGCTCTGTGCATTACCCTGTGTGGCCACACGGTGTCACTGTTCCTCCATGCAGGAAATGCACTGTGCATTACCCTGTGTAACCACATGGTGTCACTGTTGCTCCATGCGGGGAAATGCTCTGTGTATTACCCTGTGCGGCCACATGGTGTCACTGTTGCTCCATGCAGGAAATGCTCTGTACATTACCCTGTGTGGCCACACGGTGTCACTGTTGCTCCATGCGTGGAAATGTTCTGTGTATTACCCTGCATGGCCGCACGGTGTCACTCTTGCTCCATGCAGGAAATGCTCTGTGCATTGCTCTGTGTGGCCACACGGTGTCACTCTTGCTCCATGCAGGAAATTCTCTGTGCATTACCCTGTGTGGCCACATGGTGTCACTGTTGCTTCACGGGGGAAATGCTCTGGGCATTACTGTGATGGAGTGGGGACTGTCTGTGTGGGGGATGGGAGAGCAGGGGGTGACTTTAGGTGAGGGACAGGATCTAAGCCTGTAACTCGAGCTAGGCAGGGCTGAGAGAGTGAGCACCTTTGCCCGGGAAGCTGGACACAGGAAGTGGTCGGCTGGAGGGAGTTAGTTCAGTTTTGGTTTGGAGCTGGGTAGTTGGAATTCAGAGAATCCCAGACTGGGAACTAAGCTTCCTGAAACCCCAGAAGGACTCGACTGACGGGTCCTGGTTGTGCCTCAAAGCCCTGCTGTATCCTTCGTTCCTGTTGGCCAAAACAACTCTCTGTTTTACTGGCTGGCTGAGTCACTGTGTGTCCCTTGAAGAGGGGTGCAGGGCCAGATTCCACCACACTGCATGACACCCCCTAAGCCCCTCTGGGACCCCTGCAGCTGGGACGTAGGTATCTGTGCCCCCCACCAAACCCCTGAGCCCCCCAGGGACCCCTACAGCCTGGACCTAGATCTCTGTGCCCCCCAGGAACCCCCTCAAATCCCCAGGGACCCCTTCAGCCTTGACATAGGTGGAACCCGTCTGCCAGGCTGAATTGATAGCAGCAAGGACTGGGTTCAATACATAGGGGTCCCTTCCCTATTACGTAATGCAAACCAGATCGAGCCCTCACCCAGTGACATGGGAAAATTTTACATACACACCCCTTGGTGCCTCAGAGAGGCAATACTTCCCCTCTCGCAATCATAGAATCTGGGTATAGCAGAAAATGTTTAATAATGTGAGATAAACAACATAGCATTAAATTTGGAAAACACCTCAACTAGGCCATGTCCTTTTCCCTGGGCTCTAGAATCTAGCAATCCCCAAATCACCCCAAGACTCCAAAGTACAATACCTCAAATATTTCAAGACCCCAGCAACCCCATAATCACCCACATTCCCGCAGCCCCAGAGTTCAAGAGTCTATCTGCCGGGTTTTCCCCCCTGCCAGTCAGGGTAGAAAGGGGCACCTTACGTGGCCCACTGCTGTCTGCCCTGCCTCTCCGTGGGATTCTGCTTCTACCTTTCCCACAAACTGCTCAGCTGAGTCCACCAGCTGCTCTGCTCCACCAGCCAACCTGTGTTCTGCTCCAGCTGTCTGAAAAAACTGCTTAGCTTACTTCACTCCGTGAGCCATTCCAAGTGTTACACAAACTGCTCTTCCCCATCAGCTGCTCTGCAACACAGTTTCAAACTCTCCCACTATTTAACACAGCACTTCAATGACTTTAGCTCAGGAACCTGAATTTTCTGTTATTAAGAAATTCAACAACCAACTCTACTATTCCACTGTTAAAAGAGAAGAAGATGTAATTGTTCTTTCCAGCTCGTCCAAGGAGCCCACTCTCTTGTCTAGTGAGTGCCACTCCACTGATGGTGAGAGTCCCTGTCTCAAAGCTGTTTCACAGTTCCTCATCCACACAATCAGGGTGACAACACTCCACATCTCACACCCCAACAACAAATAAACTGGGGATACCATAGATGCCAAAGTAACAATCCCAGGCTGCCCTGGCCGTGTCACGCACGGTGAGTGTGTCTATGCAAACATGATCAGACCCTGAAATCCTTTCCCACACTTGCCATACTTCACCACCAGATGTGAGGGTAGAGTTCATCCTGCTTCTGCTTACATAGGTATCTGTGCCCCCCACAACCCCCTAATCCCACCAGAACCCATCTAGCCTGGATAATGGTATCTGTGCTCTCCACAAACCTCTAAGCCCCCCAGGGAACCCACAAGCCCAGATGCAGGCATCTGTATGCCCCACACACCCCTTAATACCCACAGGAACCTTCCAGACTGTAGGTAGGTATCTGTGACCCCTAGAGCCCCACAAAGTCCCTCGGGACCCCTACAGCATGGATGTTTGTATCTGTGACCGACAAAAACCGCCTAAGCTACCCAGGGCCACCTACCATCAGGATGTAGGTATCTGTTCCCCCCCCCAAACACACCTAATCCCCCTGGAACCCCTCCAGCCTAGATGAAGGTATCTCTGACCCCACGAATCCGCTAAGACATGACAGGAACCCTCCAGCATCGACATAGGTATCTGTGCCCACACAACCCTCCTAAGACCCCCAAAACCCCTCCAGCCTAGACGAAGGTATCTGTGCCCAGCATGAACCCCCTAAGGTCCCTAGGACCCCTCTTGCCTGGATGAATGTATCTGTGCCCCTTACAAACCCCTAAGCTCCCCCCCAGGATCTCTATTGACCGGACGTAGATATCTGTGCATCCTCACGAACCCACTGATCCTCCCAGCGACCCCTACAGCATGGAAGTAGGTATCTGTACCCCAAAATTCCCGAAAGCAACCCCAGCACCCCTACAGCCTCGATATAGGTATCTGTGCTCCCGCACAACTCCCTAATACCCCCAGAACTCCTCCAGCCTGGACGTAGATATTTGTGACTTCCAGGAACCCCCAAAGCCCTCCCCAGGACTTCTTCAGTCCCTACATAGGTATCTCTGCCCCCCACCAGCTTTCTAAGACCCATAGGGCCCCCACCAGCCTGGTTATAGCTATGTGTACGCCACACAAACCCCCTAAGCTCCCCAGGACCCCCTCCAACCGCTACATAGGTATCTGCGCAACCACAAACCCTTAAGTCCCCCAGGGACCCCTCCAGACCATATGTAGGTTTCTGTGACCCTTACCAACTCCTTAAAGCCCCAGGGACCACTACAGCCTGGACGTATGTATCTATGCTCACCACAACCCCCTAAGCCATCCAGGGACCTCTCCAGCCCTGACGTAGATGTTTGTGCCCCTCATGAAGCCCCTAATGCCCACCAGAATGTCTCCAGCCTGGACGTAGCTATCTGTGCCCCCACGACCCCTAAGCCCCCCAGGGATCTCTAAAACCTCTACATAGGCGTGATGCTCTGTGCATTACCCTGCATGGCCACATGTTGTCACTGTTCCTCTATGAGAGAAATGCTCTGTGCATTATTCTGCGTGGCCACATGGAATCACTGTTGCTCCATCCAGGAAATGCTCTGTGCATTTCTCTCCATGGCCACATGGTGTCACTGTTGCTCCATGCAGGAAATGCTCTGTCCATTACCTGGTGTGGTCACAAGGTGTCACTGTTGCTCCATGCGGGAAATGCTCTGTGCATTAGCCTGCCAGGTCACATGGTGTCACAGTTGCTCCATATGGGAAATGTTCTGTGCGTTACCGTGCGTGGCCACATGGTGTCACTGTTGCTCCATGTGGGAAATGCTCTGTGCATTACCCAGTGTGGCCACACGGTGTCACTGTTGCTCCATGCGGGAAATGCTCTGTGCATTACTGTGATGGAGTAGGGACTGTCTGTGTGGGGGATGGGAGAGCAGAGAGTGACTTTAGGACCGGACACGTGCTCAGCCTGTAACCTGAGCTAGGCGGGGGGAGGGGTCAGCACCTTTGCCCGGGAAGATGGACACAGGAAATGGGCAGCTGGAGGGAGTTGGTTAGTTCAGTTTCGGTTCTGGTGTGGGTGGTTGGAATTCAGGGATTCCCAAACTGGGAACTAAGTTTCCTGAACCCCTAGAAGGACTTGATTGTGGGGTCCTGCTTGTGCCTCCAAGCTCTGCTGTATCCTTCGCTCCTGTTGTCCAATAAACCTTCTGTTTTACTGGCTGGCTGAGAGTCACTGTGAGTCCCAGAAAGAGGGGTGCAGGACCGGACTCCCCCACACTCCGTGACAGACCCTAAGCCCCTCCGAGACCCCTGCAGCCTGGACGTAGGTATCTGTGCCTCCCACCAAACACCTAAGACACTCAGAGATCCCTCCAGCCTGAACTTAGGTATCTGTGCCCCCCACAAACCCCCTAAGCCCCTGAGGGACCTATACAGCCAGAACATTGGTATCTGTACCCCATATAGACTCCATAAGCCCCTTGCGACACTCCAGTGTGCACGTAGGTATATGTGCCCCTCAGAAACCCTCTAAGCCCCCAGGAACCCCTACAACCTGAACATAGATATTTGCACTCCGACAACCCCCCTAACCACCCCCTCCCGGGACATCTACAATCTGGACGTAGATATCTGTGCCCCTCACGAAACCTCTAACCCCCCCTTTGAATGATACAGCCTGGACATACGTATCTGTGCCCACTCGAACCCCTAAAACCCACTGGTACCCCTACAGCCTGGACATCATAGGTGTCTTTGGCCCCCACTAATCCCCTAAGACTCACAGGATGCCTCCAGCCTGGACTTAGGTATCTTTGCCCCCCACTAACCCCCTGAGCCCCCCTGGTAACCCTACGGCCTGGATGTAGGAATATGTGCCCCCCACGAACCCTCTAAGCCCCCATGGGACCCCTAGAGCATGGAGATTGGTATCTGTGTCCCCCCCCAAACTCTCTAAGCCCCCCAGGGACCGCTATGGCCTGGACATAGGTATCTGTGCACCCCAAGGCCCCTAAGATCCCCCGGACCTCTGCAGCCTGGCTGTAGGTGTGACGGTGCTGCCCGTGGGAGCCAGCTCAGCTCACTCAATCAGAGTGAATTGCAAACAAAACAGGGCAGACAAATCCCAAACGCTGCTGGTTATTTCAATACTTAGATTTACCAAGCCAGCACAAAGCAGCTTCTGTAGTACCTCACTGGTTACTTAGAAGTTTAAACCACGCAGTTCCCTTAAAGTACCCAGCCTCAGGCCTCCGTCCAGACACACCTGTTAGATATGATGATGATTCCTGAAAATCTTACTTCATCATAGAAAAGAAAAGATTCTTCCGATCCCAAAGGATCAGCCACATAACCAGGTTCAATTATAACTTAGATTTTACCTAAAATACATGCTATAGCCAATTCTTATTAACTAAGTTAAAATTTATTAGAAAAGAAAAGAGAGAGAGTGAGTGTTGGTTAAAAGATTAATAGACATATAGACTTGAATTCAATTTTTGAGGTTCAGATACAAAGTAGAGATGAGCTTGTAGTTGCCAAAAGTCCTTTTAGAAATAGTCCATAGGTTATAATCCAATGTCCATATTCAGGGTGGCTCCAGTCAATGACTGGGGATCTCAATCTTTGTGGCTTAAGGTTTCCCCCTCTTGAAACCCAAAGCAGATCTGAGATGAAGAAGGATCGTGTCCCAGGTTCTTAAACATTTCCAGCAGCCTTTCAGCCTGAGAAAACAATAGGCTTAACTCTTCTTCCAAACATCCTGGCAATTAGTACATCCATCAAACAGTTCAGATACAGATTACAACAACCTTCAAAGAGACACAGACAATAATACTATTTCACTCAAGTATCATCATAAATGTTAATATTCTTTTTTTGCTCTTTGAATTAAAACTATAGCAATAGACAAGACTTGTTTGCTGACATCACAAGACCTGAGCAAACACCTCCCCTTCTACCTCTAACACTGCAGACTTGCATTTCAAAGCTCTGTTCATTTACATATCTTGTTAACCAGTTTTTAAGGTTCACCCAGGGGTCAGGTCAGTCGGTGAGGTGAGTTAATTAACTCTTTCTGGCCCTGTCACCTTTCAATGAGATATTAGATTATACTTATAATATCACAGTCGCGGTGAGTTGACTGCTGCAGCTCCCTGTAGACTCTGCCTGCGCCTCTCACCGAGCTGGAGTACAGCAGGCGAGGGGAGAGCACTCAATGTATTGCATCTACACTAGACGCGATATATCAACCCCCGCTGGATCGATCGCTGGCCACCGATTCGGCAGGTGGTATAGACATACCCCGAGAATCTGATGATTGGAGCTGGACCCCCGAGGGGGACACATTGAAGGAACTCAGGGGTTAAGATGCCTCTATTGTCAACTGTCAGGGCTGCTGTGGCTCAGAGGAGGGTGCTTGACTGCCTGGCAGGCTTAGGCGCCGCAAACCTTGGAGGTGGGAGAAGTGAAGCCGCCAAGGCGTGCTCGGGGTGCTCGTGCTCTGAGCAGGGGTGAGCTCGGGCGACGGGGATGCCGCAGGGCAGAAGCAGGAGAGTTGCCACAAGAGGGGAGCCTCAGGGTGGAGGGGGGAGCTGCCACGGGTGGGGCGCCTCAGGGCAGGGGTGCGGGGGGGGAGGGTGCAAGGTGGAAGTTTCGCCTAGGGCATGAAACTTCCTTGCACCGGCCATGCCCCACGTCCTGCCTGCAGCCAGCCCTGCACCCCTGCCCTGCCCTGCCGGCAGTCAGCCTCTGTCTCCAGCCAGCCTGCACCTTCTGCTTTGCCTGCACCAGCCGCATCCTCCCTGCCCTGTCTCCAGCCAACCCCTGATGCACCCCCCTGCCTGAAGCCAGCCAGCCACGCAGCCCTTGCCCTGCCTGAAGCCAGACAGTAACCTCCAGCCAACCCCACATCCACTGGTGCCCTGCACTTCCCAGGGCAGTAACCCTGCACATCTGCTTCAATGAGGGGGGCAGGGAGCAGCTGGGACCCACACATGTGCACACCCTAGGGTGACCAGACAGCAAGTGTGAAAAATCGGGACGGCGTGGGGGGTAATAGGATCCTACATAAGACCCCAAAATTCGGACTGTCCCTATAAAATTGGGACATCTGGTCACCACAGCACACCCCCAGGACTCCTGAGTTCCATTGCTGGGTTTCCTATTGGTTCCTCTGCTGGTTGTTTTCCTTTTCCTGGGGACTTTGGGCAAGTTGCTCCCCACTCTCGGGCTCTGTCCCCAGCAGTCAAATGGGGATTTCATACATTCCCGCTATTGGAAAGTGCTGGGAGAATCTCCCAGCAAAAGCTGCTCTGACAGTGCTAAGCAGCATTTGACCAATCAAGGTCGGAGCTCACTGCCCAGGAGGAGTGCTTGGCTCTGGGGTTTCACTTCAGCCCAGTGTAGAGAGAGAGTCCTAACCATGGAGTTTGGCTCAAGAAGACCAAGTCTCCAATTTGTTAAGGATGTTTTGAATTTCAATCCTGTGCTCCAAAGTGCTTGGTGTCAGTTGTAAACTTTAGGAGCATGCTCTCCACTCCATTTTCCAAATCATTCATGAAAATATAGAATAGTATCTGACACCGGACTTATCACTGCCAGACCCACTAGGTTCACCCTCCCCGTTGGGCAGCTAAACATGGAGAAGGGCTCCTGGAGTCTTGGCTTTCAACCAGCTCTGCACCCACATTACACTGATTGCAGCTGGACTACATTTCCCTCGTTTGCTTCTGAGAATGTCCTATGGGACTGTGTCAAAAGCCTTAGTAACACCAAGCTAGATCCCATCTATTGTTTACTCACCTCTACCAGGCCCAGAACCCTGCCAAAGAAGGAAAGAGGATTGGTTTGGAATGATTTGTTCTTGACAATTCCACGCTCACTAGTCATAAGAACCAAATCATCCTGTAGGTGCTGCTGACAAACTGAGTGTTTAAGAATGTATTGCAGGATCTCTCCAGCTATGGCAGTCAGGCTAGCTAGTCTGTAAGTCCCAGAGGTCTTTTTGTTCCCCTTTGAAAGATAGGTCCTGTCTTGTTCATGGATGGGAAGATGTTCTTTTTCAGGGGTCTCTGACGAGAACTGGGGCACAACACCTGGTTTGTTAAGGCCACAAAAACGGAGGCAGGAACCTCTTCTCTGCTGCTGGCAAAGAACCACAGGTACCTAAAAGATAGGGACTCACATCTTTGAATGGGCTTTAAAAAGGCAGTGGTTAATAAGTTGGCCCCGACCATTTCTTGTTTCCACAGACTAGACATTTTAGCAAACTTTAGAATTCCTTGGTGCTAAACACTGTGAAACTCCCCTTTCTCCTTCACAGAGGGCTTTAATACCCCTTATCTCACTTCAGGCTCTAAACTGCCCATAGTTCGAGAACTGTTCCTGTTCCGATTGGACAGATGGGAGAAGGGAAGTGACCTACCCAAGGCCTACACAACAAGGCGATGGCAGAGCCAGAAAGAGAAGCAACCAGTTCTGACTCCTGTTCTAACAGATGAAAACACCCCAGAGCCCAGGAATCGAGATGGTGGGAAAATTTTATTCAAACCGTTTCTGTCCGAAAATCCCATTTAGACTAAACCAGTTTGTTTCTCAAAATCATAACAAGTGGGATGAAAGATCTTCGAAAAAAAATATTTTGTTGCAAAACAAAAGCATCTCCTCTTTGTCAGAGTGTGTTAAATTGTCTCCTCGCACACAAAGAGGAGACACTTACATCTCAACCATTAGATAATATGCTTCAATCTGAGCTAAGTCGTTGCTACTATTAACAATTTCAAAATAAAAAAATACAAATAAAATAGACTATTTCAGCTAATCTATTATGTCATAATCTGGGAAACTTCATATTATGCACTACGTCTAGTGACACTCCCAAATGGATCCGCATCCTTCACCCACCATGAGGTAGGTAAGAGCGGATCATTATTATCCCTACTTGAAAGAGGGAGAAGCTCAGGCTGAGAAAGGAGAATTGACTTGTCTTAGGTCACACAGCCCGTCAGAGGCAGTGTTGGGAATAGGACCGAAGAGCCCTGATTTTCAAACAAACCATCGGATCTTGAATTTCAGACATTGAATGACCTGAATACTGTGCTCTCAGATGAGCTCCAGACCAACAACAGTGACAGTAATTTTTCAGCAAGTATTTGAGGAGAACTGCAACGTTAGAGGGAATCATCAACTGCTCAGAGACAATTAATGCAGAGAAGCAGCAAAATTAATCAAAGATAGAACTAGGTTCATGACTTATTTACTTGATCTTAAAAGAGAACAACAAGGACCTGAGTCTCCTCCCTGTCACATACCCCCTGCTCAACCAATCAGGGTAGAGACGGAGGACGGGAGGCTGAGGGTTCTCACCAGAGAGCCCAAAGGATGGCCCAGGTCACCAGTGGGGATCACTGCCCGAGCACTATTTCAGTCCCACATTTTTGGGTGGACCTTCCATAGTGGGAGCTGCAGAGGACTTCCCTGCAACACACACACACACACCTCCGTCCTGTTGTTGGGAAGGGAACAGGAGAAAGGACAAAAGAAGCAAGAGAAGAAGAGGAGGGAGGGATGGAGGAAGAGGTGAAACAAAAAGGACAAACCCTAATGTCCCCAGCGATTCTAAGGGACAAAATCCCAGGTGCGCAATAAAATTCTGCCTCCTTAAGCTCGTGTTTTCCATGCCTAAGAATTCGAATTGTCACCAGATAGATCAGACTGAACAGGTTTCAAACCTCCAGGACACTCTTACCTTCTAAACAGGGACGGCTGTTTTCTAGTAAAATCACTACAAGGGAAGGAGGAAACTCGAAAGAGGTTCCTCCTGGCGCTCACGTCCATGACCCCAAATTATCTCTCAGTCCTCAAAGAGAGACCTGGAGAAGGAAACGTGCTGAAGCAAAGCCACAGAGGTCTCTGAGGTTTCCCTGGCCCCTCGCCCCTGTCCTGCCTGGCTGATGTCAGCATCTCTCTGTGAGGTCACCACCTCCCCACCACCTTTGACCAATAGTCTGAGGTCCTGCAAAAGGCCTTTGTGATGTCACTGCCACACCCCTCCCTTGCTGGGCTAATGTCCTGCCCCTGGCCAGGCACTTTGGAGGCTTGAGCTACTCCCTGTGGATCACCCCACTCAAGGAGCGTTCGTTCTAGGCAGCAAGCCGGCTAGACAGGAAAACATCAGACGCTGCTCCCAATGATACACTCAGTTTTTCAGAAATTAGTCGACTTCATGGTCAGAAGACACCATTAGAGCATCTAACCTGCATATCACAGGCCTCCTGTATGACATAACAGCTACTTTGGGGGCAAACACATTCCAGAAAGGCATCTAGTCTTCATTAAATGACATCAGGAGATGTAAAAGCAGCAAAGAATCCTGTGGCACCTTATAGACTAACAGACGAGTGGTGAATCCACCACTTTCCTTGGTAGCTTGCTCCTGTGGTGAATCATCCTCGCTGTTGACTATTGTGCCTCAGTTGTAATATGAATTTGTCTCTTTTCACTTTCCAGCCATTGGGTCTTGTTATGCCTTTCTCTGCTCCATTCAAGAGCCCGTAAATACCCAATCTTTTCTCTCCATTAAGGCCCTTCAACATTTCAATGAAATCACCTTTCAATCTTCTTTTGATAAGCTAAACAGGTTGAGCTCTTTCAATAGCTCACTGGAAGGCATTTTTCTCCAGCCCTCAGAACATTTGGTGGCTCTTTGCTGCCCTAGCTCCAATTTCACAACATCTTTTTCAAATGAGGATACCAGAACTGGAGGCAGTATAAAGGTTGTATAAAGGTAAAATTAAATAGGTTGCAGAGGTGTTTTTTTGTAATTTCGGCTTTTGTTGCTAAAAATTTTGTATCTCTGCGGTGAGAAAAAACACTCCCCGAATGCCAAAATTTGAGCCATGAAAAGCGGCAGTGTGAACAGCGCATCATAGGTGTAGCTGTGCTCCCGGTGACAAATCTCCTGCCCCTCATTGGAGGTAGTTTGGATTTGTTGCCGGGGAAGCTCTCTCTCAGCGATAAGGACGGCCACACAGCGCACCTTACAATGGCATGGTTAGAGTGGCACAGCTGCACCGTGGTAAGGTGCGCGGTGGAGACACAGTCCTCAGAGCTGGGGAAAGCCGACAGGCGCTGAGGAGCACAGGGTTCAGACAGAGACATCCGTTAGGAGAGGAACTATTCACAGGGATTCTCTATAGCCTAGTAAAGTGGAGAGGATGGAAGATGATAATGTACAGGTAGGTTCTGATGAGAAACAGTGAAATGAAAGAGTCTCTCTCAATTACGTCATGTAATAGCAGACAGCTAAAATGGGACACATTTTAGAAGTGCTTAAATACAAACGCTAAACGTCTAAGTACTAAGACTGGTGAATTTGAGTGCCTGGTATTGAGTGACGATATTGATAGAATAGGCATCACAGAAACCCTTGCACCCCCTCCTACACCCACATGGGGAGACTGACCTGTGTGCATGGAGCAGCTGGCATTGCTGCCCCCCACTCCTCCCTGGAACGCTGCTCATCTGGGCACCCCTAGGGGCTGTGGGATGTGGGGGCAAGAAGTGAGATCATCCGAGCTCCCTGCATCCAGGTCACTTTCCTTTACCGGGCTGCATAGCGGGAGAGCAGAGAGCAGCAGCTTCTGATGCTCCCCTCACAGCACAGCCCAAGTGGGAAAAGTGACCAGGACTCATGGAGCACATAGGGTTGCTCCTTACTCCCCTCAAACCTCTATGGACCCATGGAGGAGCATTGGGGCAGGGGAGAGCAGTGAGCACCTTTGCACTGCCACACGGTGCCCTTTGACCCCTGGAGCCCAGGGCGGCTATCGGGGGGCACCACTCCTAAGGACCGGCCAGGCTCCCCAGAACGAGCAGCAGAAAACACAGAGACTGGCCACACACTGAGCAGTGGTAGCCTGGGCGGCTCGTAATGGAGGCTCAGGGGGGAGAGGGTGTCATAATATTTTTTCCCAGATTTGGACCTTAGCGTCCAAAATATGGGTGTTAGCATGAAAACTTCCAAGCTTAGATACCAGCTTGGACCTGGTAAAGCTGCCACCAGCCAGGGATTTATACAGTGCCTGGCTCACTGTGGTCTCCCCAAAACCTTCCCCGGGGGACCCCAGACTCAGATGCCTTGAGTCTCACAACAAAGGGTAATAAACCATTTCCCTTCCCCCTCCTCCCCTCCAGGTGTTCCCTCCCTGGGTTCCTGGAGAGATATACAGAAGCAAGCTCCGTGAATCTAAACAGAGGGACTCCCCCCCTCCCTGTTTCCAGTCCTGGAAATAGAAGTACCAAGATAGCTAATCTCTCTTCCCCCTTACCCAGAGGGTATGCAAAGTCAGGCTAGTAAATCTAACACAACGAGATTTTCCCCCTGACTTCTTCCTCCCACCAATTCCCTTGTGAGCTGCAGACTCAATTCCCTGGAGTCCCCACTAAAGAAAAAATCCAACAGGTCTTAAAAAAGAATGCTTTATATAAAAAGAAAGAAAAGGACATAAAAATGGTCTCTCTGTATTAAGGTGACAAATACAGAGTTATTTGCTTAAAAGAAAAAAATGAATAAACAGCCTTATCCAAAAAGAATACAATTTAAACATTCCAGCAACTACACACATGTAAATACAAAAAAAAACCAATATAAACGTATTGTCTTATTATCTTTGTACTTACAACTTGGAAACAGAAGATTAGAAAGGCAGGAGATAGAAAAATCACTCTCATAGCCGAGACGCCACAGACACAAGACAAAGAACAAAGAACTCACACACAAACTTCCCTTCCACCCAGATTTGAAAAAGTCTTGTTTTCTGATTGGTCCTCTGGTCAGGTGTTTTAGGTTACTGGGGTTACCCCTTTATAGGTAAAAGAACATTAATCCTTAGCTATCTGTTTATGACAAGGGGGCTCAGCCTCCCCAAACCTTGCACTGCCAAGGGGACAGTGGGGCCCAGTGATCAGGGGCCCTGGCCAAGTTAGGTCCCCCTGGAAAAGTCTCCCCTATGTCAGCCCCAGGGCTGGAGGAGCTCCCACTCCCTGCTACAGCCCGGGGGCTGCAGCAGGGGCACAGAGCTTCTCTGGTCTCAGGGCCACAGCGGGGAAGGGGTAAAGGAGTGATAGGGTGGGGCTGGTGGGGGGAAGGGGTGGAACAGAAGTGACAGTGGATGGGGCCATGGGTGGAAGGGGGGTAGAGCCACAGACAGAAGGTAGGGGCATGGTTCTGGTGCTGGGGCCCCCACACTTGTTCTCCCTTTCCAGGGGGTTTGGCATCACTAGCCCCGGCTTAGCGAGTAGGGGTTCAGTGGTCCCCATAATGTGGGGTGCGACTCCTAGGGGGACACAGAGGAACATTCATGGGGGCACCTCAGGACCTGAGCCAGCCCACATAGAGGGCAGGGAGGGAGCACCACTCTGCCACAGCTCTTCCCCAACCCCACCCTCAGCCTGAGACTCTGGCTCCCAGCCCAGCGTCGACCCCTTTACCCCTGTCCGCACCCCTCTCCCCAGCAAGCAACAGCCCCACTCCTCCCAGCCCCGGTTCTTGACCGTGGCTTCCGAGGGGCCACAGCCATGGCTAAGAGGGCACAGTGTGAAATGTTTGGGGACCACTGGTTTAGGGTGACGTCCTCAATCACTTCTCTGCAGTCCAGTAAAAGCTATTCCTCACTCACCTACCCCTCCATCAGGACGGACTAGGTATGTTCTGCTGCCCTTCACTCATACAGGAAGGAGAATAACATTTCATTCCACTCAATCCTAAAGTGATTTGTAACCCAAGACCATCCCAAACTGGTCATTTTGGGGAAGCGGCCCCATCATGCTGCATAGCTAGGCAGAGTAGGTGTGTCTATGCAAACACCGTCTGTTCCTGAAGTCTTTCCCCAGCTCCTCACTAGGTGAGAGAGGGGAGCTCATTCAGACCCTGCTTACGCTTAGTATTTAAAAACTCCTTAGTGTCCCTATCTCTGCCAGCCTTAGATTTCTCCTCCTGTCAGTTTTTTGACAGCTCAGATGAGGTGACCGAGTGGTTAAGGTGATGGACTGCTACCCCGTTATGCTCTGCCTGCATGGGTTCAAATCCCATTCTCATCAGAGGCATTTAGTCTTCACCCTCCTTTATAAACAACCATCTCCCCCTTTGGTACAATAACAGATCAAACAATGTTGCTTGTGTTACCCAAAATTGGGTGAGTTAGTAAGCTTAGAGAGGATTAATAATGCCTCTCCCCCCCAGAGTTTGGCAGAAAGCAGCACATTTATTAGCTTGATACCTAAGCTCAAAAGAAGGGATGGTGGAGGGTGTCACACTCATACTCACGCTCCCAGGACAGGCCTGGCAGTGGAGATGTCAGGATCCTTGAAGGTAAGTGTCCCACAGCGCAGCGATGGACGGTGCGATGAAGATCAGTCTCCCTGAGGTGCAATAGAATGTAACACAGCGAACCACTGGCCAGATGGGCCGGGTGAAGGGCATTCACTGGAGGTACAAAGGAGAGTGGGAAAGCCACTTCACAGGCATTCAAAGCGGGAAAGGACACAAGCTGGGGGAGTTTAACAGACCTTTTGAGCATACAGGTTATACAGAGCATACAGATCACTGCTGCTCCTACAACATGATAAGTTCTCAAGCAGCATGTTTCTTACTTTGCCCATCTGTCAATTTTGATGATTATTGATGGAAATATTTTGCCATTGGGTTGTGTGTTTACACAGAAATTGACATTTACCAACAAATACACAATTCTTCCAAGCCTGCCTAGTCTGCAGTTGATGGGTTTAGAGGGACACATTCACTCTTCCAGGTCCCCATTCCAGGCCTGTGCTCTCCAGGTTGTCAACTTCCCGCACTGCTGGGATCCTTCCCTCATCTCCCCCCAAACCACTGCCCCACCCCCACTTCTGGGGTCCCCTCCCTACACTGTCTAACTCCACTGCTGGCAGGATCCCTTCCTGTTCCTTTCATTTCCTGCCTCCACTCTGGGCAAAAGCTCTGCACTCTTCCCACACCAGAAGTTGAACCCAGGTCACCTGGGTGAAAACCAGGAATCCTGACCACTAGCCCATATGGGACTATTGTTGCATCTGACGAAGTGGGTATTCACCCACGACAGCACATGCTCCAATACGTCCGTTAGTCTAGAAGGTGCCACCGGATTCTTGGCTGCTATTATTACTACAACTCAGGCCTTGGCTTCACTGGAGAGTTACAGTGCAGGTGGTGGCTTTACAGCGCTGTAACTTACTCCCGTCCACACTGGCAAGGCACATACAGCGCTGTATCTCCCTGGCTACAGTGCTGCATGTGCTCCACCTCGACGAGAGGAATAAAGAGAACAGAGCTGGTGATGCAGCGCTGGGGTGCCAGTGTAAACAGTGATTAATCTTACTACGCTGTCACTGACCTCCGGAACCTTCCCATAATGCTTTTAAGTAGAGATAACGCTCTTTGTTTTGGTGTGATGCCTCTGTTTGTTTTTGTTGTGAGCTCAAGGCTCCCGGAGCTGCTTATCTAAAAACCAAACACAGTTACTGTTTGCAGTGAATGAGCAGAGGCAGGGGGATCCCTTTGGAACACCCACAGCTGGTGTTTGCTTGAGGAGAGAAGCAGCCGGGTGGGCACGGGGGGAGGGGTCTGTTTTGGATCAGCGGCTTATCTGGTCTGTGAGGAAAAAAACAAAGGCGGCTATTTGCATTTAGTGAATGAGAGAGGGGTGGGGGAGGAGGCTTGAACTTGCCAGGCAGGGAGCTGACACAGTGTCAGCTCCAAAAATCCACTCGCTCTGTCTGCCCCACGCTCCGTGTCACACTCCACCCCACCCTCCTCTTTTGAAAAGCACATTGCAGCCACTTGAAAGCTGGGATAGCTGACCATAATGTAGCACTCCCAACACCACTGCAAGTGTGGCCATGACAGAGTGCTGGTAGCTGTCAGTGTGTCCACACTGCAGCGCTTTCCCTAAACAGCTGTAGGAAGACAGCTTTAACTCCCAGCGCTGGACAGCTGCAAGTGTAGCCAAACCCTCTCTAAGCCGACCCCTTATGAGAACAGCAGGGACTAGCATGACTAGATGTCCCTATTTTTGGGTCTTTTTCTTATATAGGTGCCTATTAACCCCACCCCCATCCCAATTTTTCACATTTGCTGTCGGATCACCCTAGCAGGGGTTGCACCCAGGGCTGCATTAACCTTCAGGTGCTGAGGTTTCCCTCTCTCCATTCCCAGAGCCTGTGATCAGGAAACAGACATCAGGGTTCCCAGGTGCTGCACAGACCATGACTGAGATCAGACCCCATATTATGCAAGGTGCTGTACAAACCCTGGGCAACACTGAGACACCCAGGAGGTTCCCCTCAATTTCCCTGAGCCTCTGCTGCCCAACTTCTTCTGAATCCCTCTGGCTCACCCCCCCCGCACAAAAAACCCACCTTTCCAAACAGTCCTTCTTTCCTTGCCCCCTGATTCTGGTTTCACACCCTGGGACCATCTCCTCTCTTTGTCTCTCTTCCTCCAGGTGAAGCAGAGATGGAGGCAACTTCAGCCTCTGGAGTCAGCCTCAGCGAGCACTGCAGCCGGCCCCGGGGGAGGGGGGGTGTCTGCAGACACAGGAAGGGATCAGGGGTTGCTGGGAAGAAGGCGGTAGGAGAACAAAGCTCAGAGACCCAACGTGGGGAAATTCCAGGGGGCGGGGCTCTGACACATCCCAGGTGCGGGAAGCTCCTGGGGGCGGGACTCTGGCTCAGCTCGGGGGCGGGGCAGCTCCTCGGGGCGGGGCTCCAGCACAGAGCGAGGGCGGAGCAGCTCCTTTGGGCGGGGCTCTGGCACAGCCCATGGGCAGGGCAGCTCCTGGTGGTGGAGCTCCGCCACAGCCCATGGGCAGGGCAGCTCCTGGGGGTGGGGCTCTGGCACATTGTGACACGGAGCCCGGGCTGAACAGCTGCTTCCTGGTTCTCCACGTGCTGCCAGCAGCGCTGGAGCTGCCCGAGCCGGAGCGGAGCCGCTGTTCTCAGCTGCAGCCAGAATCTGCCCCAAGGCCCCCGCTGGGATCCAGGTGGGGACAGAGATTGGGGCCCGGGCGTTCCCTTGGTGTGGCTGGCGGAGGCGGGAGGGGAGAAGCCAGAGCTGCAGGCGGGGGAAGGGCTGTGGGACATTGTGACCCGGAGCCCCCGGGGAATGAGAGGCGCTGGGGGGCAGGAAAGTGACTCTGCCCCAGGGAGCCTGGGAGAAGCCTTGAAGGTGCTTCGGCCCCAGTGGAGCTGCAGGAGGATCCGCCCACCCGCCCCGCTGGGATGGAGGGGCCGGGCCCCGGCCGTCGTATGGGGGGGAGGGGCGGACCCCGGGCCAGGCGGGGGGGGAAGTGTATTAAATCCCTCCCCATAGCAATGTGCTACTCCCGGGCACTGCGCATGCCCAGTAACAGCCGCTGAAGCCGCTGCCCTTCCCCCTGCCCGGACCAGCCGTAACGTTCCTCCGGGCGCTGGGGGCGGGGCTGGAGTGGGGTGGGGGAGTAACAGGGAGCGTGTGAGGCGCGAGCGCAGAGCAGAAAATTGATGGGCTGGGGGGGTCAGACAGCTGGAGGCAGGGTTCGTGGGGAGCTAAAGGGCACAATCCGGGCTGAGGGGAGGAGCAGGGGTTGAGCTAAGGGGGAGGCGCTGGCAGAGCCCCCCCCTTTGGTGTGATGGCGGAGGTGGCGAGGGGGGAGGAGAAGCCGGAGTTGCAGGGGCGGGAGGTCACTGGGGTGGGGGCGGGGTAGATCTGTCTCTGTGCAGCCAGGACATTCCCGGGGTGGGAGGGAGGTGAGTTAACAGGATCCTGTCCCTGTTTTTGCCACTTCCTCCCACACACACATTCTCTCAAGATTTCCCCTTTTCTCTCTCATTAACACACGTGGCTATAAAATCCAGGGAGATTCTCCTCCCCCACCCCCAAATGATCAGCTCTCTAATTGCCTCTGATTTTCCCTTTTCTCTCCATACTTCTCAAATGTCAATTTAAATCTCTCCGATGGGGGGTGGATTTTCCCACCCATTTTATCTGCAGCGATTTGTCCTTGTTTGGGTGGGAAATTGTTGCCCTGGGTCATTCCCCAGAACATGGCTCCCACTGGAGTGGGATGGGATGAGGTTCCCGTTCTCTGCCAGGGCAGGGAAGGGAAGGGAGGAGCACATCCCCCATGGAGACTGCCCAGACCCCATTTCCCAATTCCCTGCGGCCCCCTTCCATTGTACAGGGAGCCTTCCAGCTCCCCCCGCCCTTAAATCAGCTCCTCAAAGGGCTCTGAGCTGCTCACGTGAATGGTTGCCCCGTGGCCGGGGGGGACCATCACATTCTGTTTATGTATTGGACAGTCATATAAAATCCAGTCCAACAGTCCCCCTTTTCCACTAGTTATTTAATAGCAACATCAAATCCCCTCCGATCTTGGTGGTTTTCTCTCATGTTATCAAATGTTTGTGACAGGTTCTCTCTGCGTGTCTCAAAGATTGATATAAAATACCCCAAACATTTGCCCCACTTCTCTCTAGTTGTTTTATTTCTAATTGAATATGATGGTTGTTTCCCAATGTGCTAAGATGCAGCCGCCTCTGGGGTGGATCCATGGTGGCCATTATTTGCTAGTGACAGCCCGTGGATCTTTCTTGCCCTCCAGGCCTTCCATTCTCCTGTTAAAGAAGCACTCCCCAGGCTCCCTCTGCCTGTGTGACTGGCCAAGAGGAGGTGGTGTTAACTTTCTAGCCACTTCTCACACTCTGTGAGGTAACACTTGCAGGGGCAGGGAAGGTGTCTGTGTGGGGAGATTGCAGCTGAAGGGGCATTGTGGTAGGGGGAGGCCTCTGGGTGGCTGGGCAGGGGGTACCCTAGTCAGGTTGGTGGGTTGTGGAGGTTTGGGTTTTCGGGGGTGGTGGTTCTGATGTGCCCATCCTGAGGCTATGGGTCCTGGAGGTGGGTATCGCTGGGGGCCTGGGGGCTGCAGAACAGTGGGGGTGGGTGTCTCTTGGGGAGGCGGGACAGAGGGTTAGAGGGAGCCTGGTTCTGTGCCAGGGGCTCTGTCTGTGCTTTCCCCGCTGGTTCCTGGTTTTGTTGCCATGCCAGTGCACAGAGCTGGGGGAGGGGATCCCTGGCACTAGGTGAGGGCATGCCAGGGAAGCAGAGTGATGGGTCGCACTGTAAAGCATCAGGGGGTCACACTGGGCAGAGGAGGGGGTCCCAGGCAAATGTCAGGGTAGATCGTTCTGGAGGGTGGGGAAGTTCCTAGGCAGGCAGTGAGGGACTGAGTTCCCAGGGGGGGGGTCCCTTGAGGGGGTCCCTGGCTGCTGGGGGCTCTTGGTGGGGGGAACCCTTTGGGATTCCCAACCTGGCAATCATGGTGTGGTGGGGGTTCTCTGGCCGGTGGGCTTTGAGGGGTATCTGGGGTCCCTGGCCAGGGACTCTGGGGGCTGCGTCCCAGGGAATATCTGATGGGATCCTGGCTGGGGGGTGTCTGGGGCCCCTGGCTGGGGGGTCTGGGCTCTGGGTACTAGGGGGTGTCTGGGGGCTGCTGCTAACCATGATCCTTCTCTCTGGTCAACTTGTACCAGAGTCCTGGCTCCTAGTCACCAGGTCACCAAGTCCATTCCCCAGTCACGTGCCCTGTCACTGTGATAACTTTCTGTCCACTTAGCAAACACTGTTAGTGTGAAATCACAGAATTTACTTTTCTCCTCTTTTGAAAACTGCAGGAACTTTCGGTTCCGTTTGGAAAATTTTTGCCCCCAGTCCTTGTCCTAGATCTGCGGGGTGAGGGAGGGGGGGAAGGGAGTCAGCACTGCCACACGATGGTCTTTTCCACAGCGTTCTGAACTCATTCTTTCTGAAATCCGGTGTCATTGAGACCGTTGTTAATCCAGAGTCACTGTATGGAAAGACAAGGAGTGATTCCAGATGGACAGTGGGTCAAATGAGATCAGCCATTCTCCCTGTGAGGAGGGGCTCCCATTAGCTGCTCTCCCCAGAGAGCTAAAGGAGGGAAGCTGCTCATAACACTCTGTCCCTCTCTGCTCAGGATATTGGGGTTCAGCTTCCTGGGTCAGATGCTGCAGCCTCCATTGTGATCTGGGAGACCAGGCTTGGCAGCTGCTGCTCCCCCAGTGGGGCTCTGTGCTGGGAAGTGACCTTAATTAAAGCTTCTTCTCTGCCCGGCCCAGGGGATGACTTTCTGCAGCTGGTCCTAGCCCCCTAGGGCAGTCCTGGGCCCTGTTACTACTAAATTCTGAGCCAGAGTCTCCAGGTAACTGAAAGACCTCAGGGAATGTCCTAGGGTCTGGCAAGAAAGTGACTCTGCACAAACAACACCACATTCATTTCTCCTCCCATTAGCGGTTGCCAGGAGGAAATCCAGCCATGGGAGAGCAAAGACCCAGGAATGGGACTGTCCCAGCCAGAGGGGCAGGGAGAGAGGACAGGGGAAGGAGAGACTGAAAGGGGCAGTGGGAGAAATGAATGTGGGGGAGAGATTTCCAGCTCTCTAGTCCACCCAGACACATGTATTGCTGCATCCTGGGGCAGAACCACTTTCCAGTGAACAAAACAAGGATCAGACAGAGCAAAAGCCAGTTCCTGACTCCATATTCCCCTGCTGGGGTGTGGCTGCCGTGGGGTCAGTGTCTGAGGGAATCCCCCACAGTGACTCCTTTGGTTCTGCTCTTTTCTAGCCTTGTGTTCAGAGAAGGGGTGAGGGGAGAGAGAAGGGAGGTTAAAATGTGTCTGTGGACTTAGCCTGGCAGGAGGGGCCAGGTCTAAATTGTAATAAACAGATTGAGCATTTCCCAGCATGACAGAATCTAGGGTGTCTGTCTGCAGGGAAAGGGCCTGGGGAATTGTGATGTGAAATTAACTAAAACCGGTTCTGAAACGCCCAAAACTGCCCTTCTCCCCAGACAGGCTGCAGAATGTTTTGCTCCAGCTCATCTCAGCCTGGCGTGGGACAGGGAAGAGAAATGGCTGCAGTGGAGTCAGTCCAGGTAGAGATTATCGGGGGGTTGCTGGTGGGTTCCTGCTGGAGGAAAGGGAGAGCAAATACACCAGAGGTGGGAAGGTTTGCAGAGTCTGGTTGGAGGTTGGAGCGGGGCAGGAAATTCACAGCGTGGGAAAGGAGGAGGCAGGGTGTGGCAGACCTGCTGGGAGTTATTTACTAAGTGGCCTAGATTCTAGGAACAGACCAGGAGGTTTGGAGGTGGAAATGCCCTAATTGTGAAGAGAGAAAATAACCCACCTACATGGAGCTAGTCAAACTGACCAGACTCCTAGTGCTGGAGCCTGACCTCATTAACCATCAGGCTGTGAGATATAAAGGGGACACCCATGAGTCAGGCTTATTGGAGCTGCCTCTCCCTTCATATCCCGCTCCTCACAATGAGGAGGGTGTTGGGCATCCTACCAGCGAGCTCTCCCGACCCTGCTAGGGGCTCCATCTCCTGTATCAGTCAGTGGCTAGTAGGGGGTGATGGATATGCTGGGAGAGATAAGGGGCTCTGTCTTCATCCCCTCACCCTGGCATTTGCTGGATACTCTGAGCCAGGTCGAGGTGGGACTCTCCTGACTATGATCCACCCAGAGCTTCCATTTGATCACTCTTCTCTGCCAAAAATGTGGGGCTGTGAGGGGGGCAGCAAGTCCTTAGTGTTGGACTCTTACTCATTCAGG